>NW_017893427.1:62331-79761 GCF_001540865.1 Ananas comosus
GAGATGGGGGCGTCGGGGCTGCTGCGGGTGGCGCTGGAGTGCGAGAAGAAGCCGGCGGCGGCCGGGGAGAGGAGCAGTAGTAGTCCGCGGCTGCTGGAGGAGCCGGTGTGGTCGGCGACGATCAACGGGCGGAGCGTGGGGTACGCGGCGCGGCGGGAGGCGACGGAGTCGGACGTGCGGGTGATGCAGCTGCTGCACGCGGTGTCGATGGGCGCCGGCGTGCTGCCGGCCGACATGACCGACCCGGCCGACGGCGAGCTGACCTACATGCGCGCCTACTTCGACCGCGTCGTCGGCTCCAGAGACTCCGAGACCTTCTACATGCTCAACCCCGACGGCAACAACGGCCCCGAGCTCACCATCTTCTTCGTTAGGATCTAAATTCAACTAATTAACCCTAATTAATTAATTAATTAACTTCTTCTTCCTTAATTTTTTTCTTTAATTTCTTACACACACACACACACACATATATATATATATATATATATATATATATATATATATATATATATATATATATATATATATATAGCAGGGCTACTGTGCTCTCAGGAGCACAGAGCCCTCCGTGCTCCTGAGCCGTTTTTGATGATGGGACTTCCGAATCGACGATCGGCTCTGCTATACTTGATCTAGCATATTTGAAGTATCTAGAAAATAAATTTTGCGAATTTTTGATATCGTTTACTTAGTGATCGAAAGGGTTCAAAATCAACGGCTGAAAATAAAAATCTCATAAAAATGGTGATATAGTACTAAAATTTTCGATCAGAGATTTTGAACTTGTTGTAGATAGTATAAAGAATTTTCTATCAGAATTTTATTTGATTTGGATACTTCTACGTCGTTAAACTTGAAACAGCAGATATCGACCATTAAAAATGATTGATTTTGAATCTTTTCGATCACTAAGTAAATGATATCAAAAAATCGCAAAATTTATTTTCTACATACTTCAAATATGCTAGATCAAGTTTAGCGGAGCCGATCGTCGATTCGGGAGTCTCATCATCGAAAACGGCTCAGGAGCACGGAGGGCTCTGTGCTCCTAAGAGCACACAAGACCTACTCTCTCTCTCTCTCTCTCTCTCTCTCTCTCGCTCTCTCTCTCTCTCTCTCTCTCTCTCTCTCTCTATATATATATATATATATATATATAGAGTCCGGCTACTAAACTATCGATAGTACCAAGAGCTTAGTACTATCGAGTTTTCTACCATTAGATCTGCCCTTTAATCATTCCTACCCGCTAGATCATACTATTTAACTAACTACCCACTCAATCCTAGAGGACCACTATCATCCTAACCAGAGACCACTATCATCCAAACAGCATATCCTTTTATTCAACGGCCGAAAACTTGATAGCACAAAGTGCTTGATACTATTGATAGTATAGTAGCATAATTATGTATATATATATATATGAACTAGGCTGGTATACTATCGGTAGCACGGAGGCCTCTGTGCTACCAAGTTGTTTTCAATGATGCGGCTTCCAAATCGACGATTGGCTCCGTTAGACTTGATCTACACTATTGAAAGTATTTGAAAACTAAATTTTATAATTTTTCGGCATCATGTACCTATAAAACGAGTAGTCTAAAAATAAACGATTGAAAATAAAAATCTCGTAAAAAATGATGATAAAAGACTTGAATTTAAAATCAGAGGTACTGATCTTACACTAAATAGTGAAAAGAATTTTCTATAAAAATTACATCATATTTGAATTCTTTTATATCGTTAAATTCACTAACGCATCACATCTACCAATAAAATTGTCAATTTTGAGACCTTTTGATCGCTAGTTAAATGATGTCGAAAAATTATGAAATTTAGTTTTCAAATACTTTCAATAGTGTAGATCAAGTCTAACGGAGCCGATCGTCGATTTGGAAGCCGCATCACTGAAAACAACTTGGTAGCACTGAGGCCTCCGTGCTACCGATAGTATACCAGCCTAGCTCTCTCTATATATATATATATAGAATTGAGCTAGAATTCTTTTAGAAGCACCAACCTTTTAGTGCTTCTAACCCTTAGATCTACTCCTTGATTACTAATAGTCTTTGGATCAAACACTATTCCACCTACCACCACCTACCACCATCATCGATCACAACCCTATATATATCACTCCATTCAAGGGCTAAAAACTAAAAAGCACCAACCCCTTGGTACTTTTGGGAGTATTCTTTCGGGAGTATTCTAGCTCAACTCTCTCTCTCTCTCTCTCTCTCTCTCTCTCTCTCTATATATATATATATATAATTAAATTAGGCTATTATACTATTAATACTACCTAGTTCTTGCTATTAGGTTTTCGGCTCTTGGATGAAGGGATGTGCGGTTAGGATGTGTTGGCGCTATAAAAAAGGCACCACGTAGTAGGTCGGTGTACACAATGAAGAGGGCTCCCAAAGCCAAATATCGAACGACATGTGGTGCGCCAGGATTTGGGAAGAACATGCCCAAAATCGAAAATTGGTTGGGCGTGATGCGGCTGAGATCAGCTGGGAGTGGCCCACAGAAGCAAGGACATGACTGAGACACACCTCATAATGGGAAACTAAATAACGATAGGCGACGTTATAAATAAATAGAATACACCTGTCAAAGGGGTCTTTTTTCCTTGTGAACAGGAATACCATTCTATTTCTAGCATTTTTTTTCGCTTTCTAGGAGAAGTCTACTTGTAATCTTTAATTTCCCTACATTTCTGTTTTTTTCTTAAGAGTAGTTTTTTAGATAGATTTTCATGTGATTAAGGGTTACAATGGAACCCATCATCCTGTAAACTTTTTTCATTTTTGAAATACATATCGAAGTCAATCGGCTCATTTCAGCCGAATATATAGTGGAGTGTTTGAACTCAGCTGAGCGGACCCCCCATCAGTCGACCGCTTGACTCAGTCTTGGACGCAACCTTCGAGGGTCACTTTCAGAAGCCATTCCATCTCCCTGCTCACTTCCCGAAGCAGATCATTGATCGGGTCAACCGTCAAGGAATTTGCCTCACAATAATTTTTTTAGCACGCTCGGTGGGACAAACTCAGGTAATTCCTCATCTAATTTTCTCTTTATATTATGACTAACGATAATGCCATGAACCTCCAGAACAGAGTCATTCCTAGACCTTCAGATCAAGCCTGTAGCATCGCGAATGCAAATGAGCATTAGGCGGTGTTACCGGTAAGGGTTGAGACTAGCGAACATTCGGCTCATCAAGAGCCGAGTTTAACACGGTCACTTGGTCATATGATTCGAATCCTGTAAACTTTGGACCAAAATAGTCATCAAAGTACTACTAGATTGGAGGCGGTGCTGGCCGCTATCACAGCCTCTAATGAAAATATTGGCCGAATCGGACAACTTCTGGCTCGAAATAAGCAAACTTATGGAGGTCCACAAGGGCCTTTAGCTATGCGAATGTCACAAAATCCTGTTACATTGGCGATTACACAACCGCAGCCTCAAGTAGCACCATTCCAGGCTGCATATAGACCGGCGAACATGAATGCCGGTCTACAGCTTGAGATTGAGTAGGGTCTACCTCATCCACCACCTTTGCCGGCCTATCAGCCCCGAAATGTGGGCATGAGGGCTGGGGGGCAGGGCCACAATGTATTGCAGGGACTCAACCCTGCAGTACAAAATTACGGACTTCCTCCCGGGCCAAATGTGGCTTAGGCTCCTGTTCCTGCTCCAGCAATAGAAATCAATGAGCTATATGCTCAGATTGAGGAAGCGATTCAAAATACATTCAGTGTAGGGGTTAGGCTTGCAATGTTGCCCGTATTTAGATCCCCTTACCCCACAAACATCGATACAGAACATCCGTATCCGGCAAACTAGAAAATCCCAAAATTTACCAAGTTTTCTGGTGACAAGATCGAGAATATGGTCGAACATGTAGCTCGGTTCACGGCCCAGTGTAGAGAAGCAGCTATAGGTGGACCTATTTTAAAACTCCGATTGTTTAATACATTGCTGACCAAAATGGTGTTTACATAGTATACAAGTTTACCAACCAATTATGTCCGAGAATGGGATGAATTGGAAAGAAAATTTCATAAGCAATTCTACAGGTCGAAATCAGAGTTATCGATAGCCGATTTGGCTCAATACCGATGAAAACCAATATTTGAACCGATTTAAGATGGCTAGGAGCCAGTGCTTTGTGAGAATGCCAGAATTTGAATTCGTCAAAATGACGTTTATTGGCCTACATTTCAAAATAAAAGACTATTTTGAAGACAAGTACTTTCCGAACTTGTTCGACTTAGGTGTTCGTGTTGCCCAATACGAACAATTCAAGAAATGAAATAGTGATGATCAGCCACGTTGGAGCCGAACCAAGGAATAGAACAAAGGAAAAGAGAAGAATATCTCTTTCATTGAAGAAGCTTCTGCTCAAGACGAGCCAAATACCTCGAGTGAAACAAAAGATTCGGCTGATGAAGCCGAGATATATGTGGTAGATATGGTAAGAAACCGCCAACCTTATAAGTGTGCGCTGTTGAAACCAGCGAAAGCTAGCGAGGCCAAAGCACGAGTCACGGTGTCACGCCCCGCTACCGCCCGCCTATTTGGCCGGGTCGCGGTGCCGTCAACAGACTGCCGAACGGATAGAGTTTTCCCTGTACGTCCTAGGCGTCACAATCAATACAATATACAAATGTTCCAACCAGGAACTGATATCAATCAAGATTGCACAAGGAAGTATCAAAAAACATAAAACTAACTGCTATTACAAGCATTCACTTCATACAAGATTTTACTTTTACATTTGCTTAACTTCCAAATTCAATCACATTATTACATTTAATACAAGTTGGTTGTTGTCATTCCATTCTAACCCGTAGGCCTTGCTGACTCGGGGTACTGCTAGCTCTGGTCTCCGGGGTAGGGCGCTATCTACGAAGCTACGCCCTCGCCTCGGGCTGCCGCGCCGCTCACGTGCGAACCTGTAATACCCTAAAACAACGTGGGGTGAGAACCAACTCCATGGTTCCCAGTGGGTGCGGCCACCCAAGAGAAAAGCTCTACCAATAGGTCCGAGGAGGCACTGCAACATGTTAGTTCAACAATATACAACAGATATATATTCGAATTGAAATACATGCCATGCCTCACGATATGCGATATGAAAATCATGCAACTATAGTAAAACACTTGATTCTACATTTACTTGGCTACTCTTAGTTTATATCATTCACTCTAAGGTGTCTATTACCTTAGGATCAAACTCAAGTCCACTGGCTACTAAGGTCTCTATTACCTTAGCCCAAGCCTCTATCTCTAGCTCATTTCCACTACCTCTATCAAGCTATCCACCCGACTCGGCTTCGAGTCAATCATCCGCGGATAGTCCGCGCACTGGCTGCTCGTCAGCCTACCGCCCTCTGTGACTTAGCCTCATAGCGGCGAAATCGTCGCACACGCTGAACCCGGCTCAAGTCACTTGACATAGCCATTCTGGTGGCGAACACGTTGCACTTACCCAGCGAGGACTCAAGTCATGACCTATCCATCTGGCGGTGAACTAATCGCACCTCACCCAACAATGGTTTCAGTCACGACTCAGCCACCTGGCGGCACCCGTATCGTACTTACCCAGCAATGGTTTCAGTCAATCCCGGCGGTCTGATCCACAATCGGCTTAACCATCCGGCGGCGAAGTCGTCGCACACGCCACGTCAATGGTTCAAGTCCCGGGCGGTGATCTCCATGTGATCGCCCCCAATCCTCCCTCGGTATCAACCTCGGCGGCGAAGTCATCGCACACGCCCTAGCCTTGATACCAGGGTCATCTCAAGTAGGTCGAGGGTCCATAACCAACCCTACGCTGTCGACCTAGTACATCCTAGTGGCTATACCACTATACTTAACAACCTAGGTTTAACTTTACTCTAGGTTTATCCCATACATAACCTAGGTGAAACCGCTAGGTTCTATCTCATCTCTGCCTAGATGTTAACCTCTAGGTTTACTCGTCCGACCTATGTTTATTAACACGAGGTTCGATGCCACACGACTCTAGGTTCACTTGTTTAACCTATGTTCTTTAATACTAGGTTAGGTGCCACTCGATCTACTCGACATCCTAGTTGTCCAATCGAGTATTCTATTGTCTCGTGTCAATCAACTCTACACCTCTAGAGTTATCATTTAGTTTACATGCATAGATATATATATTCATGCGCTATCTAGGATTATCATATCATGCTCATCATTGTTTCTACTTAGCATTTTACTCTATGCATCATCTATGTTACCTTATTAACATGCATCAACATGAAACCGTATGTTCTTAGACATAAAGGACGACCTAGTCGCTTCGGTAAGTACAACCCACCTTAGCTAGCTTTACGATTGTTTGTCGACACTTGCAATCGGCCTCCCGCGGCACTCGGCATCCGTTTGGGCCCGATCTTGTAGTTGCACTCCAATAGCACGTCGCTTCGCCGTTTCAAGAGTTAAAGGTCTTCGCCTTGCTGTTACGGCGCTCGGAACTCGATCTCGCGATTTATGGACGTCGCCTCGGCCTTCCAGGTGGAAACGAAGCTCCAAGCGTCCGTTTCTTCAATATCTTTGCAATGGCTTGTCGGATTGCCGAACCGACTTCGCCAACACGTTTCGTTACCTATCAATTAGGTTAACAGAGGGTCAAATGAGATCAAACCCTCCCAAATCACAAAACCCCATTTTGGATGCCCCAGATGCTATCATAGCCAAATCCACCAAATCGATCTATGAAATGGAAAAAAATCTATCTAATTAGCATGCTAGGGTTCTCCTCAAGCCCACTTTAGAGATCAAAAACCTACCTCTAAAGATCTACCATGAGAGGGCACCAAGCTTACTTCTCTAGGCTTACTCCAATGGTGAGAAGAAGAAGATGATGATGATGATGATGATGACGATTCTCTTCTTCTCCTCCATCTTCTCCTTCTTTTCTTCTTCTCTTTTCCTTCTTCTCTTTTCTTTTCTCTCTTTTTTCCCTTTTCTTCTTCCACGATCAGAGAGAAAGAGAGCAATGAGGGAGAATGAGGCAGTGAGAGAGAGAGAGAGTGATACCTCTCTAATAACCCCTCATAATGTAACAATATCCATATAGGTCCCTCCACTTTTCCATCTCTCAACTTGCCCTTACTGGGCATTTTTCGCCTAGAGGGACCGGTCTCCCCGACTTGGGACCGGTCCCCGAGAGCTCCCCTTGATGTCATGCGTTCGGGAACCGGTCTCTCCCTGCGAGACCGGTCCTCGGGAGACCGGTTCCTCAGGGAAAGACCGGTTCCTGAGAATTGGGATTTCAAGACTCAGCCATTTTTTTGGCTCTTCTCGCTGGTGTCGCACACGGGGACCGGTCCCTCTCTGCCAAGGACCGGTTGCATCAGCAACCCCGCAACCCTCAGCCGATGGGACCGGTCTCTCACTGCCAGAGATCGGTCCCCGAGTGCAAAACCTGCCAAAAGTGCAGATTTGCATCTTTTGCTCTCGCGGACTCCATTCCAAGGCACTTCTTGGGTTTCGTGCATCCTTAGCTTTTCCAAAGCTTACCAACTCGATCATTAGTCAATTCTGGACGAAGTGTAACTCTCGGATTTCGATTGTTACACACGGCATGTACTTATTCTTTTGATGTTGCAAAAATTGATTTAATATTCGATCAATTGTTAAAAGACGGTACAATTAAAGTCTAGGAAGGTCAAACAACACCTTCTGGAGAGGAATTAAGAAGTAGAAAATATTACAAGTGGCACTACTCATGGAGCCACAGAACGAATGAATGCACGACCTTTAAAAGGCAGATACAAAAAGAAATAAAAGAAGGTCAGCTAGTATTTGCTGACCAAGAAAACGAAAATGATATGGAAGTTGACCAAAACCCATTTCCTTCTCAGGTCAACATGGTGGATGGCAAAGGGAAGATACCGCTTGAAGGAAAAATCGAGGAGGACATTGCACGCACAAAGGGAGCGCTTTGGCTCTACATCTGATGCTATGCCGAAATGACGTGTTGTGATTAGGAAGCTATTATTCAGGAGAAAAAAACTATACGGAGAATGGAAAGAATTCATGACTTTTCTTGAAGAATAGAAAGATTTATCAGAGGCCGAGGGTGATCCAAACGAATGTTCGGAGGAGGCCTCGAATTAGTCTAGGGAAGAGATAGAATCCAAGAGAGACAAAAGGGATCTTCTAATCCAAAATGTCTTGGACGGTTACTACCATCAAACCAGAGAAAAGACAAGCCGAGGGGATTATCCGAAAAAGCCCTTCGGTACTCAATAGAGACACTCGGGATATCAGCCTGCATGCTATCAACAGCCTAGATCGAGACCCGAACCAAAGTTCGAAGGAATGACTGAGGGGGACATAGAATTCCTTGGTCGAAGATTGGTGAATGAACTCAACATTCAGCCATGGCCGAGACCTTGGGAAAGAAGAGAAAATCTTGAGGGAACACTTCAGAATAGTAAAGGTACCAGCCAACATGCCGATAGACCAATGGCACATGGCAAGAGCACCGGCCAAGTGGCATGGGTTGACGTTAACAAAGACGCAAAAATGGTGACAGCAAAGGTGCAAGCCGAAGTGAAAAATCACTAGGAAGACGTGAAAGGAATGAGGAAGAACATATGGAGGCGGCCTGAGCAGCGGCCAGCCTATGAAAAATGACAATAAAGCTGGCGGTTCAAACTCCGTACCGTGGTTAAAGTCTAAAATTGAGTAGTCGGCTCCGGTAAAGCGGACGAAAAAGGTCACTTGAAAAGAATTAGAGGAGAAGATTGCTTCTCTAGAAACTATTATTAAGCGAGATAGATGGTCTCCTAAAGAAATAGAAGTTCAGCCAGATAGCGACTCTTTGGCCGAAGCAGCCAGAAAGTCGGAGAAAAAAAAAAAGAAAGTTCAGGAAGGGACAATCGAAGGGAGTTCGGCTGACGTGAGTATGGTGTATGCTTTGCTATGCTCATTTAAAGCTGAGTCAGCGGAGGTTGAAGAACAACCTCACTATGGAGAGGAGTTGGCAGTAGCCCAGCTTCAACTTGAAGATTTCAGGATGGCCGATGCGGTAATATTCGAAAAGCCATTGGCTTTGCATACTAGATTTGTCCAACCTTTATATATCAAGGCGTCAATAGATGGATGACCTGTGGGCCGAGTCATGATTGATGGCTGGGCCATGGTCAATGTCATGCCCATATCATTCTTCAAGAAACTGGGCAAGAGTGAAGATGACCTTAAGCCCACAGACACGACCATGATCGACTTCACTGGAAGTGGTCAACCGGCCAGAGGTGAACTCACCACTGAGTTGATAGTTGGATCCAAAACCCTTCGAACAGCTTTCTTTGTAGTGGACGCCAGCAGCTGCTACAATCTATTACTAGGGTGTGATTGGATCTACACCAATGAATGCGTACCTTCGACCCTGCACGAAAAGCTATTTCAATGGATCGGAGACCGTGTTGAAGAAGTCATGGCCGAAGGAAAGCCGCAGATGTTAGACGTGAATGTAGGGAATGTCGGTCATATCAACTGGACCGACACAGACTCTGATCAGATCTTGTTCGTTCAAGTTACTGAAGGAGGAGTACAACTAGTGCTCCTAAAAGAGGCAGATGCCGGTTTGGTTGAAATGAATGTCCAAAGCCAGCAGTTGAGGCTCTAGATGAGCTTTAGCATAACAAGCCGATTGAAGAGGTCGGCTACATCAAGGAATCGGCCGAGGAGGCCGATGAAAAATCCTATATTAAGTATGCGTTTGAGGAAGCTGATTTGAAAAGGAATGATTCAGCTCAATGGGCCAATAATACAATAAAGAAATTACACATGAAAGATCGTGACCCTAAAACTGGTGAATGCAAACTGAACGAAACTCCATCGTCGGCTAGTGAAACTGACAAGCAAAACAATCAACAACAGGATCGGGGGATTCCAAATAAGACAGGGTGCATGGAAGGGTCGCCGATCAAGGCTGGCGAGAAAAGATTGGAAACCCACCGCTACTGGAAGTGAACCTAGGGTTGGACGACGACGAACGACCGACTTTTATTAGCGCAAAGCTTTCAATACAACAGCAGGAGAAGTTAATAGAGTTGCTAAGAAAGTATAAAGACTGCTTCGCTTGGAGATATGAAGAAATATTAGGATTAAGCCGAAGACAGTAGAATATAGGTTCTCTACAAAAAAGGGTATAAGCCTTCTAAACAGATGGCTCATAGGTTTGAGCCGAGTATTGTATTTGCAGATCAAAAATGAAATAAAAAATCTTTTAAGACCCAGATTTATTAGAGCGGCTCGTTATGTTGATTGGGTGTCCAATATAGTTCCAGTGCGAAAAAAGAATATTAAACTTAGGATTTGCATTGACTTTAGGAATTTGAATTTGGCTATATCCAAAAAACGAATACCCGATGCCCATAGCTGACATGCTAGTGAATGCGGCAGCTAGGCATGATATTCTGTCCTTTATGGATAGACATGCCGGCTACTATCACATTTTTATTGCCGAATAAGATATAGCAAAAACGGCTTTTAAATACTGAGTGTCTATTGGGACTTTCTAGTAGATAGTGATGCCTTTCGGTTTAAAGAATGCTCGGGCCACTTATCAGCGGGCAATGAATTTTATTTTTTATGATTTTATTGGTAAAATGTTAGAAGTTTAAATCGACGATAGCGTTGTAAAATCCAAATCCCAATCTGATCACTAGGCCAATTTGGAGTTAGCCTTTGAATGCATGAGGAAATATAATTTGAAAATGAATCCTCTAAAATGCGCGTTCGAAGTATCTGCTGAAAATTTTCTCGGGTTCCTAGTCTATCAAAAGGGAATTGAGATAGACAAAAATAAGACAAAGACGATTATTCAGTTGCCACCATTGAAGAATAAAAGAAAATTACAAAGCCTATTGAAAAAGATAAATTATTTAAGGCGTTTCATATCGAACTTAGCTGGCAGAATAGGAGTTTTCACTCCACTACTTTGGCTTAAAAATTAAGAGGACAGAGGAGCAACAGGAGGCATTCAAAAATATCAAAAAATATTTAGCAAATCCTCTAGTTTTCATTCGTTCTCGGCAAGATCATCCGATGAAATTGTATATGTCAGTTGCAAAAGAGAATTTGGAATGCCTATTGGCCCAAGAAAATGTGTCACGCCCCAATCCTCGCCAATTTGGTCGGGTTCGGGTCACGTCAACAGACGCCGAACGGACAGAGCCTCCCCTGTCCGCCAAAGGCTCTAATAACGTGTATAAATAGGCAATCAACAAGAAAATTGCATATATAATACAAGGCTTGCACGAGGGCAAGCAACAACGGAAGCAAAAGCTCTAAGCTAAATATACATCATACATGATATTTGATTTCATTTAAACCAAATTCAAGTAAACAAAGCTATTACATTCCATTCAACCATCATATCTTTTACATTTAGTCATCCACCAAATATATGATTGTTTACACTTTTCATTCCTAAATCAACAAAGTAAAGTTAATACATGTATAACAAAAGGGAATGACTACAAAATGTATAAAGTCCCGGTGGCCGCTACCTACGGCGCCAAACCCTTGCCTCGGTCCTCCGCCGCCCCGCTCGTGCTAGGACCTGTAGGGTTAGTGGTGTGAGAACTACAACGAAGTTCCCAGTGGGCTCGGCATCCGACCTCGCCGACTTACCCACTAGGTCTATCCAGGCATAAGTATTTCAAAGGAAGAAAAGTAACCATTACTAATGCAACTAATACTATGCCTGCAAGAAAGAGTCAATAGATATACAATTTCAATGCGAAAATGGAAATGCATGCATGCTCCAATCATAATCAAACTTTGGCTCTTACCCAATCTTACCGGTTAACTCTGTTAACCCCAATAACTCACAACCCAAAATCCCTTAATAACGGGGGACTCGAACCTCCCTAGGGACCGTCAACTGGTGGGACTTTACCACGCCCAGTGGTGACCAACTCCGGAGCGCACCGCTCGAGGGGGAGCGACCTCCCTCAAGCCAAGACGAAAGGTGAGTGTCGATCTAATCCTCAACTTGAGGATCCATAGCCACTAGTCACAATGCCAATATCACGATAGGTCTCTACCTATTTATTTTTGCCACTTTCAAGGCCTTATCTTCGACCATGTCACTATGGGTCAAACTATTTTCAACGGTCATCTCTCAATGCAATTCTTGTTTCTATGTCAATGACACCCTTGTTTTCTAATGTCCAAGTCCATACTTATGTTCACACATCTCGAGGGCCCAATCACACATGTCCGTTTTGGTTCTATCATTCTTCTACGTTCAACTACTTTAGAAGCATAAAAATGAAATCAAACCAAGTTCCACATGTAGCTACCCTACTATGCATGAATGGGTATATATATATATATATGCTCAAAAATAGAGAAATAGACATAGAGGGGAATCCAACGATTCCGGCGTGCACCCCCCACCTCTATGAGTCGTGTGGGTGTAGAATATTAAGGCCCCCGCACTTTACGAAAGCCGATTCCGCGCCCTATAATCAAATAGTGCCATATTAGGCCTTTTTGTACATGAACTATACTCTAACATTTTCGAAATATTAAACGAAGTTGTCCGACGTGTTTTGGGCACCCCCAATTGGGTTTCTACAGGGTCAATTTGTCCCCGAAAAATCCTAGGGCAAAAACCCCAAATTCAAGCCCTAATGTTGCCATTTAGGGTTTCCCCATGAATCGATCCCAACCCTAAGCAAAGAATAGCTTAGGATCATCTAAGAAGCATCCTAGTAAGGTTTCTAGACCTTTGGTACCAACCCTAGGGCTCCAAACATCATCTCCAAGGATTCACCATGAGAGCACCTTGAGCTCTCATGGGTTCCATGGTGTTCATGGCTCAAAAGAGCTTCTAAAACCTCTAAGGAGCACAAAGCTCCAAATCTCTTAACCAAAATCCAAACCCTAGAGGAAAACCTTACAAAACTTACCTCTAGTCCAAGCTCCACCAAGATTCTCCTTGTTGGAGAGCTCCTAGAACCTCCAAAGCCTCCAAATCCTCCTCCTCTTCTCTTCTTCTTCTTCTTCTCCAAGTCCTAGAGCATGGGTTCTAGAGAGAGAAAGAGAGGAAAATGGGTGAGAGGGTGGAAATGGCTGTGGAAGAGAGGGGGTGAGTCATATATAGTGTTGTAACAATTGCACTTAAGCCCCTCCACTTGTTTCCTCTTGAACTGCCCAGACTGGGCATTTTTCGCCTTCGGGGACCGGTCTCCCCGACCAGGGACCGGTTCCCGAACGGGGGTTTTCCAGGACTTAGCCAAATTTTCGAGTTTTTCAGCTGTTGCGCAGCGAGGGACCGGTCTGCCCGTCAGGGACCGGTCTCCCGAGGACCGGTCTCACCACCAGGGACCGGATGCCTCAGGATTTCCTGGCAGGCTACGCGCACGGGGACCGGTCTCTCCTTCAGGGACCGGTCCCCGAGAGCTCAAAATCTGGGACTTAGCCAGATTTCCAAATTTGCTCTCCGGGTCCCTTTTTGCTCCGATTATGAACTCCAATGCACTTTGGGTTCACTTTAACTCGTTCAATTTCGCGTTCCGCTCGTGTTGATGGAACTCGATACGATTTACGAGGGATGTGGCATGTTACATTCTCCACCCCTAAAATTTAGTTTCGTCTGCGAAACTACCAAGATTGGAATTTAAACTTCTTACCTTACTTCGGATCCTCGAAAAGGTGAGGATAACGCTCCCTCATTTCGCTTTCGAGCTCCCACGTTTCTTCCCGGTCATCGTGTTCGCACCAATGAACTTTAACATACGGGATTTCGCGGTTCCGAAGCTTTCGCACCTCCCGATCGGCAACATACGCCGGGAACTCCTCATATGTCATATCCTCTTGCAGCTCCATCGGTATATACGAGAGAATGTGATCCGGATCGTACACGTACTTGCGGAGTTGGGATACGTGGAATACATCATGTACTCCCGCGAGTCTCGGTGGTAATGCCAACTTGTAGGCCACCGCACCAATTCGTTCCAAAATCTCGAAGGGTCCGATATAACGGGGACTTAATTTCCCGCGAACACCGAACCGCTTAACTCCTCGCATCGGCGATACCTTTAGAAATACGCGGTCTCCTACCGCGAACTCAATGTCCTTTCGCCGCATGTCGGCATAACTCTTGTGCCGTGATTGCGCCGTCACTAACCTTTGTCGGGCAAGGCGGACTTTCTCCTCCGCCTCCCGCACCACTTCCGGCCCAAGAATCATTTTCTCGCCCTCCTCGCTCCAGTGTATCGGCGAGCGACATTTCCTTCCATAGAGAGCCTCGAATGGCGCCATCGCAATACTTTCTTGATAGCTATTATTATATGCGAATTCCGCCATCGGTAAATAATCGTGCCATCCGCCCTTATAATCAAGCACACACGCTCGAAGCATGTCCTCAAGTATTTGAATTGTCCTTTTCGATTGACCGTCACTTTGAGGATGAAATGTCGTACTAAAATCGAGCCGCGTTCCGTCACTTTGAGGATGAAATGTCGTACTAAAATCGAGCCGCGTGCCCAACGCATCTTGTAAGCTCTTCCAAAAATGAGATGTGAACCTAGGGTCCCGATCCGATACGATTGATACTGGAACCCCATGAAGTCTCACCACCTCGTCGATATAGACTTGGGCTAATTTGTCTCCCGACCAAGTAGTGTGGATCGGCAAAAAGTGCGCCGATTTTGTCAGCCGGTCCACAACTACCCATATCGCGTCATGTCCGCCTTGCGACCTAGGCAGACTTGTCACAAAGTCCATTGCAACATTTTCCCATTTCCACACGGATATTGGTAGACTCTGCAACTTGCCCGCTGGAAATCGACGCTCCGCCTTCACTTGTTGGCACGTGAGGCATTGCGCCACGAACTCCCCTATATCTCTCTTCATGCCCGGCCACCAATAATGCAATTTCAAGTCTTGATACATCTTAGTGCCACCCGGGTGTATGCTATAGGGAGATTGGTGCGCTTCTTGTATAATCGCTCTCCGAAGGTCGTTGTCCTTGGCACGACCAATGAACCCGATATCGTAGTGCGCCGTCGGTTCCAATGCCAAAATCAGCGGCACTACCGCTTTCAACTTTGCCCGCACCTTTTGGAGAAACTCATCCGACGCTTGTAATTCTTTAATTTCTCCAACATGGTTGGTTGCACAACTAAGGTGGCAAGTGTTGCCGGCACTCCCGGCGTCACGATTCTAGTCCCAACCGTTGCATCTCCTTCGTGCAACGCCGGTTGAGCGTAATCTCCGCCGCCAAATTTCCGCCGACTTTCTACTTAGAGCATCGGCCACGACGTTCGCTCTCCCGGGGTGGAGAATCGTGACTCATAAATCTTTAAGTAACTCTAACCACCGCCGCTGTCGCAAGTTCAGCTCCTTTGTAGGTGAACAAATATTTGGAGACTCTTATGATCAGTGTAAATCTCACAGTGTTCCCCATACAAGTAATGCCTCCCACAGTTTTAGCGCGAAATATAACCGCCGCTAGCTCAAGATCGTGAGTTGGGGTAGTTCTTTTCATAACTTCAGTTGGCGCGAAGCATAAGCTATGACTCGGCCGTTTTGCATCAAAAACACACCGAACCAAATATGAGGCATCACTGTATACGACATAGTTTTCCCGGTCGGCAAAGCAAGCAGTGAGTAGATGTCAATCTTGTCTTAGCTCTTCAAGCCTCGCTCACACTCGGGGCTCCAAACAAACTTCACCCCTTTGTGCGTAAGGGCGCGTTTATGGAGTCGCTATCCTGGCAAACCCCTCCACGAATCGCGATAATAGCCCGCAAGTCCAAGGAAGCTACGAATTTCCGCTACACTCGTCGGCGAGGCCAATCTTTAATCGCCTCAACTTTCCTTGGCTCCACCGAGACGCATCTCCGGACACAACGTGGCCCAAGAAAGTAACCTCCGAAAGCCAAAAATCGCATTTCTTAATTTTGCATAAAGCTTTCCTTACGGAGTATCTCCAACACGAGTCTTAAATGCTCTTCGTGTTCTTCTTCAGTCCGAGATTATACCAATACGTCGTCAATGAATACCATGACGCACCGGTCAATAGCGGACGAAGACTCTATTCATCAAGTCCATGAATGCTGCTGGGGCATTAGTAAGCCCAAACGGCATTACCGTGAACTCATAATGGCCATTACCGCGTACGGTACGCCGTTTTGTGCACGTCTTTGGGCCGTATCTTCAACTGATGATACCCGACTGTAGATCAATCTTCGAGTATACCCTTGACCCTTGCAATTGATCAAACAGTCATCAACCTTGGCAACGGGTATTTTTTCTTGATCGTCACTTTGTTCAACTCGGCGATAATCAACGCAGAGTCGAAGTGTGCCGTCCTTTTTCTTTACAAATAGCACCGGAGCTCCCCACGGGGGACATGCTCGGCCGTCGAAGCCCTTATCGAGCAATCTTGTAATTGAGCTTTCAATTCCTTCAACTCCATCCGGTGCATTCTGTACGGAGCCTTCGAAATTGGCGCCGCCCCGAATCAAGTCAATCCACAACTCGATTCCCGATCTGGGGGCAATCTCGTAACTCCGCGGGGAATACATCGAGATATCCCGCACCAACTCGAAATACTCTCAATTCCGAGTACTCTTTCGAGAGTCTACGATGGTCGCCAAGTAGGCCTTACACCGCCTTTGATCATCCTTTTCGCCCTCACCGTCGATATAGTGGCTGCAAAGCGTTTTACCCTTGCACGCCCGGTAACAACTCCTCTTGGTTGGGTTCACGGGAACGTGATCACCCTTCTTTCACAATCTATAACCGCGTAATACTTGGTGAGACAATTTATCCCCAAGATTACCTCGAACCCCCCCAATTTTTTTCAACACTAGAAGGTCGATCGGCATAATCCAATCGACCTATTTGCACTGGAGCGTCCAAGCACTCATCGTAACGTCGATCGAGTGTCCGGGAGTGTTCACCGACCAATACTCCTCATTATGATGATCTCTATATCATGGCTTGTGCAAATGATGCTAATATGAATGAATGAGATGCCCCCGTATCAAATATGGTCTAGCCCTAGTGCCTCTGATTAGAAGTAAATACCTGCCACGACGTCGTCGGGGACGATGATTGGTGGCTCCTCCACCTGAGTGGCAAATTACCCCACTAGGTGCTCGAGAGGCTCCGTGCTGACTGCGCCGACGATCGTCCAGCAGATGTGCGGTGGCAGTCCTGCCAGCTGTCGCTGCGTGTACTGTACTGAGGCTGGATGACGGGGCTGGGACGCGCCGCTCGGGCACTCTCGACTCATGTGCCCCGTTGGCCACATCGATAGCACCGCCTCTCCCGCTGTGGGCAACTGGTGCGCTTATGCTCTCCGCCGCATATCAGCCACGGTAGGTAATCTTGGCCATCTTCTCT
>NW_017893428.1:0-10024 GCF_001540865.1 Ananas comosus
ATTTAGAGAGAGATATGTTAACGTAGTGTTGAATATGAGTCTAAATTGAGTGTCATTCCTAGTTTTAGATTAAACTATGATATGAGTTGGCATATGATTTGTTGATATATTCTGATCATGAGAACTTAGTGTATTTGATAACACTATGAGTAGTTTTCTTGGGTTATAAAGTTCATACACCTTTAGATTCCATGTATTGATTGTATTTTACCTTAGAGGGTAGGTTGCTGTTGCTCGTGAGATGATCACGCTCACATTGCCTGTCTGCGCTTGGTGGGGTCGCTCCCCTCAAGTTGTGCGCTCCGGAGTTTGGTCACTAGAGAGGCAGCCCTGCTTGCTGCTCGGATAGCCGCTTGTTATCCGCAGGCGTACTCGGGGATCGACCAGCTAGGCATCCCTAGGAGATTGATATGTGAGCCTTGCTTGTGAACCTTGTGTTCACCACGAGATTTGGTTACCTATTGAGTCATACTCATTATTGTTGTTCATGATAGCTTGCTTCCATAGTTGTTGTTGTTGTTCATAGTAGCTTACTAGTGTTCATAGTAGCTTACTTGCTACCTGGTAGCATATCTATTAGTTACTATGATAGCTGTTGTAGATGTTGATAGTTGCTACTTACCCAGCTTGTTGTATTGTTCATTTCATTCATGATTCCAGATGGAGTGCATAGCTTGAATAGGTGTTTACCGTACCGCTTTTTTGTTTAGTTCAGTGTATATGTATATGCATATATATCTCTCTATGCCTAGCTGAGACCCTATGGTAGATCGCAGAGCCGGCGGCCGAACCCACTGGGAACTATTCGTGATTTCTCACTCCGCCGTTGGTTTTGGGAGTACAGTAGCTGGACACGCGGCGCCTCGGCGATGATGCGTGGTAAGGGCATAGCGGCCCTAGGCTTTCTGTAATAGCGCCTACCTTACGCTACTTGGCATTAGCTACATAGCCCTGTACTTTTGGTTATGTCTGAGAGTCAGATGTTGTATAGGGTGAAGGTTTTGGAAGAAGTTCATGGTGTATATTCATTTGAGAGAAAGAAGCAAGTTGTATTAAATGATTAAAGTTAAAATGTTATCGGAAAGAGGTAAGATGTTTCAATTAATGGTTTAAAATAGCTAAGTTCTCCTTTGATACGCTTGTATGGCTTTACATTGTGTCGGGCTGCTCAGGTGGTTATAGCAGCTGTTTCGTGCGTTTCGTTTCGTTGTTGATTGTGTATGACTGCAAGTGTTCTTCCATGGGAGCTTGTTGTACACAACTGTTGGCTTATGCCTTGGGTGGACAGGTGAACTCCGTCCGTTCGCGTCCGTGCCGCGCCTCAGAGGAATGAACCGACCAAATTGGTACCGTTCGGTGGTGCGGTTGGGCGTGACAGCTATCTACTGAGGTAGTCCCCCGTCAGCCTCGCCCACCGCACACCACTGAAGACCTGAAAACCAAAACAACGTGGGGTGAGAACCACTCCATGGTTCCCAGTGGGTACGCGCGCACCCAAGGGAAAAGGAAGCTCGAGCGATAGGTCCGAGAGCACGCAACATGTTATTCAACAATATACAAATGATATATTATATTCAATTGAAATACATGCCAATCCTCACGATATGCGATATGAAAACATGCAACAATAGTAGAATCATTGAATTCTACTTTACTTGGCTAACCTTTAAGCTCATAACCTTTACTCTAAGGTTTCTATTACCTGCAGATCACAACACAATACACACTGGCTTCTAAGGTTCTATACCTTTAGCTCAAGCCTCTATCTCTAGCTCATAAGGGTTCCGTGCTATCCCCCCCCCTATTATAGCTAACACCGACTCGGCTCGAGTCAATCAATCGGCTAATGATCGCGCCTATCTAGCTCGAGTGAAGGAACTCTCACATGCACCTCAGCTGGCAACAGCTCACCGTACTCCTGCCTAGCCTGTCTGGCGCCGAACACGAATCGGCACTCACAACAACGCCTAGGCCATGACTTTACGCCCACCCGGCGAAATCAGCGGCCAAACGCTCACGACAGTGGTTCAGTAACAGGCGGTAGGATCCACAAACTGGGCTATCCATCCGCGGCGAAACGCGCACACCTAACCGCTACGACAAGGTTTCTAGCCCCTGGCGGCGAAATCGTCCGTCACACACCGCGACACCACTTTGGGTGCAATCAGGAAAATAGCAAGCTTTGGATTCCCGGAATCCATATCACATTAACCAAGGTTGGTCTTAACCCTATGAACTGAAGCTCCTCTAAGGTCCTAAGCCTTCTATCTCCTAGGTCCAAATTGTCTCAGGTATTGTCCTTTACACAACCTAAGTATCAAACTTTAGTTTATTCTTTCACATTTCTTAACGCTAGGTTACTACACAGGATCATCATTCTTTTCCAAACGCTGGTTCACATTTGACTCTAGTTAAGCAGCTTTCATTTCACAACCATGTTCTGTACATTAGTTTCAACACACATTTTTTAACCTATGTCCTCGACACTAGTTTAATCACTAAAGATCTATAGTGTTTATTCATGTCCACCTATATATTTCCTGACATAGGCATATCTAAACAATGCACTTGCATGTTACTATTGCTATAATCAATGCTTTAATCACTTATAGCTTAGCATAGGTCTCAGTTACTTTAATCATTCTAAGGTTATCACCTAGTTTTCATGCAACATTATCTGCATATTACCATCATGCTACTCAATGCTTATGGCGTTTACTTACCATCTACATGTCATAATCATCCTGCATACAACTTTACTTTTCACATGCTCACTACTTGCATTCACATAAATTATTGCTACCATTATTTCACTTGCTCATAATGAAGCTATTCTAGCATTTACATCATACATCAACATTCATTATTTAGCTACATGCATAATACATGCTTCTTTACATTTTATATCATCAAGCATGGATTCTTAGTTTCTTAGACATAGAGAGGCGACCTAGTCGCTTCGGTAAGCACAACCAGTCAGCCTAATTCGCGGGTTCCGATTGCTTGTCGACAGTCTTCAATCGGCGATCAACCGCGCACCCGTATCCGGCACGGCCGATACTGGCAACTGCGCCTGCAACCGTGCCCGCTTCGCTAGAGCCCCGAAAATTATAAGTCTTCGTTATCGCCACAGCCCGTCAAATCATTTCCATGATCTTTAGCGAGTCGCGCCTCGCCCTCACAGGCGCAAGACGACAACCTAACGTCCTTTCTTTAATAAACTTCGCGTAGGCTCGACGAATCGCCGAACCGACTTCCCAACGCGTTCGTATATCCTAGCAATTAGTTTATACATGATCATTTTAGATCAAAACCCCCCGACACAAAACCCCATTGAGCTCCTAATATGCTACTATTGCAAGAATAGCCATATTAGCCTTTAATTCAAGCAAATAGCTTCTACAGTCTATAGCGTCTAAGGAGTGCCTGCTAAATCCATTCTAGGATATATAATTATTCCCTAATGCAATCACATTAAGTTCATGAAGCTTACCTGCAAGACAAGCTCCACTTAACCAAGGAATGAGAAAGATAAAGATGAACTTCAACTCAAGCTACTTCAATCTTCTTCAAACTTGCCTCATTTTCTTCTCCATTTTTTTTGTAGAAGAGATCTCTTCTCATTTGGTTGTGTGACATGAGGGAAAGAGATAAAGGCCTAAAATCCTTCAGTATATATATATACATATAGGAACCTTGGCCTCCAGTTATCACAAGGAGCACTATTCACATCAGGCAGCTTCGACATCGATTCTCGCCGAGCCCTCTGATACGCGTTTGAGCTCAAATTTGACAGTCAGTTCGTCGTATCACTTAAGAGTCCAAAGAAATTTAAATATTTCAGTTCCGAAAGCCCGATTTGTCACCGAAAACTGTACGAACTGAATCTTTATCAGATAGCTTTTCGATTCTACTTTTTCACCTTCCGGGGTCAGAATGGCAATGGAACTTTAAATCTACGCATCAACAATAAAATATTTCTGACCATCCTCCGATAATTCTTCATAAATTTTCTGACGACTGTGCATTTTTCTGCTATTTAATCTGCGCCGTTCTTACAGAAAATCTAATCTATCTCTGTTGTCGTTGCCGATTTTCAGCACAGGTCATTCCCAACTTATATTTCACTTCGTCTAAATCAATAAGAAAAGTAATCTCAATACTATTTTTATTTATCTTACTTTACATGTAAAATCCGTATGTTACATTCCGCCGCAACCTCACCGGATCCATTTAAATGTACACCGACTCAAGGTTTAGAAGTCCGTACTACATCCTCCCCTCTCTTAAAAAGAGTTTCTACCCTCGAAACTGAACTCACTTCAACCCAATTCACACCTAATTCTCTTTCCTTGAGTGACAAAGTTTACAGTGCACTTTTGCATCTCGAGTTGGCCTTTGCTCATCGACTATCGCATAGGCTCACTGAGACGAAGATGTGAGACCTAGATTCACTCACATTTGCCCGGCGTGCAGCTCCAAATAGTGTATTACCTACCATGCAAATGAAACTAGCTCTTGCATTATACACAGCCAAACGAAAAATTTCACTCCAATTCGATCACCTGCATTGCTTAGAAGCAATATCGTTGGTGACTCGACCAATCGCGAGTGGTTCATCACAACCGGATCCTTGTTCTATCACGAGATGGCCCATTCCGGCACCTCTCCAATCTCAATCCACAAAGAGCATTGTCCTCAAGCTCCAATTCCCATGTGGCTATCCACATCTCAATATCGCACAAGAGCATTTCGCCCTTGATATCATAAGCCACGACCAACTTTACCTTGCTCTTGCGACAAATCCACACGAACCCTACGTTCGTGAATCCAAGCCAACTCACTAATAGAGTTATCGGCTAAACCAATTACGTCGGTTTCCACAGGTGGACCAACAGTCACCCGTCCTACGTAGGTCTACCGCCTAAACCTCTTACAACTACGCATAGCATCCCTTGCTCACCAGCGTAGACCCAAATCATAATCGGGCGAAATTCTCATTGGAGAACTCGCACACACTCCAACCAGGAGCTATCAAGACCCCAATCCATATCAAATCCTTGGGTTGGGCCACCACACACTTGGTGTATCATCAATCTCGCACACTAACACGTGACATTCCACGTACTCGGGTCTAAGCTCGGACTACCGTCCTGACCAAAACTCTCGCCCTACCAATAGGTACCGGGCCGCTGTCTCTCACAGCTGACTGCGCCTGCCCAATGGGTCCAGGCTCCACAGTCCACAAGTGGTCCAGGCACGGGTCGTCCCTAAGCACTACCCACCAACATCGTCCTACACGACATGCTCTACAGAGCTACAAGTACCACTATCGGCTCTTAAGCACCTTGTGCGAGCCACCAGCCCCACGAGTGATCCATGGCCCGCTTCACACTTAGCCCTGCTAAAGTGCTACTGCCAACTCACTCAACCGACTGAATCGAAACCGTACCTCACGAGTAACTATACTCGAGCGCTCTACGCCTCTAAAGCGTCTGACACGAAATCCGGCATCAGGCAACTTGCCTATGCACGTCCACTACACGAGCACAACTTGTCCACCTCAACTTCGAGGTATTACTAGGCCAACGGGCCCGCGTTCGTCAACTACACGGCTACTCTCACCTCAGTGATTCTACTTTCACCGTCCGCTCTACCGAAAGATATTCTCAACTTCCCGAGTCTTTCGGGTATCCTCAACATCAAGGCTCGACTTTCATAATTTTCCAATCCATTATTTCGAGAGTCACTTACTAGACCATGTTCTCCACGAGCCTCATTCCTTACCGGAGAATCATCACTAGCCATTAGCTAGCACCACTTGGCTTTCTACTTGCACCAGCAGGTGCCACTTCTCACAATGCAAGCACGTACGGGCGTCTACTTACCCGACTATTCGGTCCCTACTATGCAATACATAATTAGTAGCAACCGACCAACAATAAATGCATGCTATGCACCAACTTGAGATTAGTAAAAGCACATGCTTTCTCAATTAACTTATACCTGCCACGATGACGTCAGCAACGGCAGGCTCCGCAACTCGGGTCGCTTATCCATGCCCACTTGGCGCTCGTCGCGAACCCTCCGGTTGCATCATCCTCAACGGCCATTCTCCCGACCATGCCGCAGGTGGCGCACCTGCAGGTTGTCCCAGAGAGGAATGGGCCGTCGCCAGTGTCGAGGCCCGGCCGTCACCACGCGGACACTCGTCGCGCATATGACCCGGCAGCCCACACTTGAAGCACTTGCCCTCACGCTGCTTACACTGCTGTAGGAAATGAGGGCCTCCACAGATAGCACATTTCGCCGAGGACCGAATGCGGTATGTCCCCGGAGCTCGGGATCGCGAGTGCGAACTCGTCGAAGTCCGTGGGGAACTAGACTGACCACTGGATCCACCCGTCGGTCGTCCTTTCCCCTTTTCCTTGTAACATGCCTCGCGCTCCTCCCGCAGAGATGCCTCGCCTTGTTCTATCCACAAGGCCCGATCCAGGACTTCAGCAAAAGTCTGCAACCTGTGTACAAGCACAGCCTTGTAAAGGCCTGGCCGCAGTCCACGCACAAAGCAGTCAGCCTTGTCCTTGTCATCCCGTACCAAGTTTGGGACACAATGCACGATACGGGAAAACTCCCGCTCGTATTGCCTAACTGAGCGATCTCCTTGCCGCAACTTTTGGAATCTTTCCTTAAGCTTTCGCTTTTCACTGTCGGGGAAATAGGCTGAGAACACCAATCCTCGAAACTCTTCCCAAGTCATAGGAGGGAGACTAGGCGCTCAATCTCGCTTAACGCCTTTCCACCACACCTTCGCCGACTGTTTGAGATAATGCGCGGCTAGGTTTACCTTGTCTCGCTCCAACGTGTACAGATCCTCGAAAATCGTTTCCATGGAATCGATCCACATCTCTACGATCCACGGATCTATATCCTCACCATCGAAGATAGGCGGATCAAATTTCTTGAAAGCCATGAGGGCAGCCAAAGCTCGCTCCCTTTCCGCCGCCACCTCTGAACCAATAGAAGTTGGATCACCCAAAGCCGACGGGAATGCCCCCGCTGCAACTCCCGGCTGTCCTTGACCAGCCGCAACTGGCGCAGCCACCAGCCGGTCCACCGTTTCTTGGAGTCTTTTCATTTGCTCCTCCTGGCGCACAGCAGCCTCCCGCTGCCGCTGCACTACATCAGCTTGTTGCCTCATCACTCCTACGAGTGTGGCCAACTGATCACGAAGCTCTGAGTCTCCGCTAGCGTCGGTTCGCTCGGGAACACCACTTGTCCCCTCCCGCGCCGATCTGGATGAAGATCGCCTACGCGGTGCCATTGTTTCCTAAAACACGGCAACTTGATTAGTTCTCGACCAACTTGGGTCGAACACGAGACCATTAACACCGGCTCGAAAGCCAATCGGGCGAAAGTCACGCAAGGGCGTCTATTCTCATCGCTCGGCTTCATGTTGTGTGCACCCAACATGAACACCCTCGGTTGAGAATCAACAACACCTTGAATCTACCTCCAACATCCGTCTTAGAGGTTTCAACACTTGACCCAATTAATTATCTTTCGCCACAAATCACAAATCCTCGTCTCTCACGAGTCTTACCCTCTATAGTTTCACTATCCTAGGGTCTCCTAGGTCTGCCTAAACCATTTTTCCCCATTTTCTACTTTATGCTCTGATACCATCTTATCTGTCACGCCCCGCGACCAACCGCCAATTTGGACCGGGTCGCGGCGCCGCCGACAGACCGCCCTCATACCATTCGGGGAATTGGAATAATAACATACGGCCAATATTTTTAGCAATTATCAATGAAGGCAATACAATGTATTTTCTAAGAAAAGATTGGGTTACTAACATCAAACCTCTTATTGCTTGAGCAAATATAATGCTATCCCAAGTTTCTGATATTGCTATACATTCATTTTCCTCTTTTTTATCTTCGTTTTTTTTCTCTTTTTCCCTTGTCTCTTCCTCCTCAAAATCAAAATGCGAAATTTTCAATTCTGGTTCTCTCCCCACCGAATTCCTAAAAATGAGATTCATCATTTCAGAGATATAAAAAGAAGAAAAAAAAAATGTTTTGTCTATTCGATCCAAAAAAAGCGGGGAATGCACATTTGCTTGAAACATTTCCAAAATAACTGTTTTACGTCTTTGAGCACGCATGGNGCCACCAGGTGTTGTGGACATAATTGAAACGGCCTTGGACTCTTGGAAAAAAATCTAGTTGGTTTGTTGACTTTGAACAGCATTAAAGTGTGTTGTCACTTGAAATTATTTTGTCTAAATCCCAATGAGCATCAACAAGTAGATGAATGATCTGGAATAAAAACAAGGTTCTGGGCCATTTGGTCCCACACACTTTGTGTGTGATTACGCGGAGTTTGGGTTTTAAGAAAAGGAAATAGAAAACGACTGCAGTGCCAAAGAAGTCTAAGATTGTGGGCCTTCCCACGACTATTTCTGAATGTTGTGTTTAGTGTCTATATATACTTCAACTATATTACAAGTAGGCTTAACATTGTCCCAAAAAAGAAAACAAAAACAAAGAAAACCAAAAAACAAAAAAAACTATTTCTGAATTTGGGGGATAACATTGTTGGCTATTTATTATCGGGCTAAAATAAGTCCAACTTTCTGCTCAGTAACAACAGGACCAGGAGAATATATAAGAAGTTGAGTTAGGTGAGCTTAATAAGTTGAGTGGGAGTGTGATTTATAAAAAACCTAACAGCAAGTGGCCCAACGACTGACCCAACGTTCAGGTGGGTTAAATCAGGTTGAAGCCCGCGAGCATTATAGTTGGGCCCTTAAGTGTGATGGGTGTGCTCTTCCTATCAACACGTGCTTTTGGAATAGTTTGTTAGCGCTTATGATCCACAAACATAGTATCAAATTGGGGAGCTTTAAATCTCTAGGAATAAAATATAATAAAAAACATCCGATCATATCTGTGCTCATACTCGATCTCATCCGTTTTTTAATAGAAAATATTGGAATTTAATCGGATCTGTGTGCGAATTGTCCGAATGTCCGAAAAAAATCGGAAACAGATCTAGATACCAGAAAATTAATACATGTTATTAATTTATACATTATGCAATAAATAAGGTAACGGTGTAGCTAATACGGTAGTGGTCTTTTTTGCATGTGAGAGGTTACAAGCTAGGTTCGATTTTGTGCACCGCCAAATTCAACTACTCCTAAAATAGATTACATCTACTCCTAATGCAAAAGTCATAAATATGACGTTTCCTAATGCAAAAGTTTGAAATGTGATGTTTCAATCCTCTTTTCTTAGCTCCATTTTCTTTTGTACCGCCGTTATCATAGATCTGCTAGTAATAATAACTTGTTGATACGCTAGCTTGTTGATACGCTAGTGTTAGATGTGACGCGAAATTGATAATCGACTCAAGTTCGGATTTTTGACTCGTCGACAGTTTCGCAGTGCGACCAAATTGGAAAATAAAATTGTGAAGAAAAAATGAATATCTGTGGTTGGTAACGGAGGGCTCGAGCCTGTAGAGGCGTGAGATCGTGGTTAGTTGTACCATCTAAACATTGTTTTCCCTTTTTCAATTTGATAGTGAAGTTCTCTTCCCCATCGCCCGTGGTTTTTCCTTGCAAAGGATTTTTCACGTAAATATGTGTGTTTTTCTTTTGTTTCTGCTTGTGGTTTGTTTATTTTGTGTTCACCATTTCGTTTTCCGTTTGTGCGTTTGTCGTAACAGCTAGCTTGTTTGTCAAAACTGTAACGATCCGATTCACTAGCAATAATAACTCGTTTGGTTCAAACCAAAAGCCCAAAATGTTTAAACTCCGTTATTATTATTAGAATGCGAAACCTCATATATATATATATATATATATATATATATATATATATATATATATATATATATATATATATATATATATATATATATATATATATATATATATATATATATATATATATATATATATATATATATATATATATATATATATATATATATATATATATATATATATATA
>NW_017893428.1:10680-12895 GCF_001540865.1 Ananas comosus
ATAAATTTATTAAAGTAAATAATCAGCTTAAATTTTAAAGTCAAGATGTCGTTGGCAGACTCAAATCAAACAAATTAAAAAATTTGATAGTAAAATCAAAGTTTTAAAAGTTTGGATAATAAATTCAAAATAGTCCGTAATTCAGATAATTTCTAAAAGTTCTTATCAATTTTGTTTATCAAATTTGAGATACCGTTTGATTTAGGTATTAGGGAGGGAAAAATAAGCCACTGTTCCCCCACTAACACCAGAACGAGGGTTGAAATGTTGCTCCCCACTTTTAATAAATTTTTTGAAAATAACCTGTTGGATCAAGAATTAAGATAATTAATTTAAAATTCTAGTTAATTAATTTATTCATTAATGTAATTAATATGTTAACTTATTTTGTAATTAATTAAATCATTCACTAAAGCCAAGATATCGATCGCCAATTTAAATAGTACATAGTTCAGATAAATTATATATATTTTTACCAAAAAAATAACATATATAAAAACCATAGCCCTATTCGATAGTAAGTACATATATAAAGCGCCTGCAATAAAATTACTAGAATTTGACTTTTTTTAACGCTAATACTAAAATACAACTTATTCAACTTCGGAGCGGGTCTATATATGTCTAGATATTTTAGTTATTAATATACTCATTGAGTTCATTTGAGCGGATTTGGAAAATAACTACTCATATATTACCTATTTAAGATCGGGTACAGATCGGATACGAATTGAGTATAAATTGGGAACGTGTACCCATATGCTTATCTATGGTATAAAATACAAATATTTATATATAATTAATAAGTTAAAAATAGAAATATAAAATTTGTACTATATACGACCACCGCCCTGAACACCTAGAATAATATAATAGTTAAAATTATATTTATAAGTCCAAATACATATAATATAATTGCATATAACTAACTAGTCATATAGCATACACTGTAATTTCAGAATACATGCACCTACTAAAATATAGTTAAAACACATGCGTAATAAGTCTGAAACATTATAGTGGAAAGATAAGTATCAAAATTTTCAAAATTTTAATATTTTTCTCTTTGTTTTAATTTTCGACAATCGAATATTTCATCGGGTCTGGATCCTGACATGAAAACTATTTCAGATTCTGCCCGCCAAAAGATCAGGTCCTAGTTGACTTCAAGTCGAATATGGATGTAACGTATTCAGATCTATATCCGAAACTTCTTGTTAATTTTTCTTACTCATATAATATTCATTTTTAATCGGATTCAAATCAGGTATGGGATATTGGGTATTTTGGACATCTATATTCTTCGGTGGGACCAAGCTAAGATTTTTGTATGATCATTCCGTTTCCATTGATGCAGATGGAAGAAAAAAGAAAAAGTTTTGTGGGCCTTGTTGTGGAAAAATTTAGATTCCTATTTCTTAAAATTATTTTGGGGGTGTTTTTAATCATATAGATTTGGTGCGGTTAATGTAGTATCAGAGTGACCTGTTCTATATGGCATCTGTTCCAAGAGATTGTAAGTTCGATTCCAACATCTTTTGCGACAAACAAGTCACCTAATTCCTTTGCGCTTTAATTAGGAGGCCATTGATATAGTAATTAGGGTAAACTCTATACAGGTCCCTACAAATATAGCGACTTGCAAATATTTTCCAACAGAGTTCAACTTTCATATATTGTCCTTACAAAAATTCTGATGTTGTCAAATGTGTCTATACTGTTAGAATCCGTTGGAAAAATTTAGTTAATCATAGGTTAAATACTTAAACCTGATTAATTAATGAGGTGTATTGATCTTTTTACCCCTCTTCAAATAACCGTTGGGACTTTTAAAGACACATATTTGTGATAACAAAAAGGTCATTTCACTTATAAAATAGACAGTGTCTTAACGATAACAAACCAGAGGGACATATTTAAAAATATTAACATTTTTACAGAGACAACATATGAAAGTTGAACTTTGTAGGAATATATTTGTGATTCACTGTGTTTGCAGGTACCAGTATGAAATTAACCCAAATACCTATGGCATCTCTTTCGTGGGTTCAAACTTAATTTGCCTCTAAAAGGAGTTATGTACTAACAACAAATAATTTTGTTTCCTCTTGAACTAAAGTTGCAAAAGTGTTTTTAATCTTGTTTGGTATTTTAGTGCTTTTCTTATTTTCTTAAGCACAAATTTTACACAATAGAGTGGTCGGATTTTTTTTTT
>NW_017893428.1:13251-14922 GCF_001540865.1 Ananas comosus
ATCAGAGTGACCCGTTCTATACGGCATCTGTTCCAACAGATCGTAAGTTCAATTCCAACATCTTTTGCGACAAACAAATCACCTAATTCCTTTGCACTTTAATTACGAGGCCATTGATATAGTAATTAGGGTTAACTGTATACAGGTCCCTACAAACATAGCGACTTGCAAATGTTTTCCAACAGAGTTCAACTTTCATATATTGTTCCTATAAAAGTTCTAATATTTTCAAATATGTCCCTGCCATTAGAATCTGTTAGAAAAATTTAGTAAGTATAGATTAAATACTGAATCTTGGTTAGTTAATGAGGTGAATTGACCTTTTTATCCCTCTTCAATTAACAGTTGAGAATTACGAATAAATATATTTGTGATGACAAAAAATTTATTTCACTTATAAAACAACAGTACTTTAACGGTAACAAACCAGAGTAAAATAATTGAAAATATTAGGATCTTTAAAGGGACCTGTATGAAGTTAATCCTAATAATTAAGAAAATTTGCCTCAATTTTTCTATTATACAATAGTTTTAAAATTTTATTTATTAAGTATATGCAAGTGAGAGAAAGCTTTGAGTAGTACTTCTAGTCTATTTAACCCTCTCCAACACCCAAACTAAACATTGAAAAGGGAGTTATGTACTACAACAAATAATTTTGTTTCCTCTTGAACTGAAGTTGCAAAAGTGTTAGGATAGTAAATTAAAAGGTGTTCATGGACCAGATCGGGTCCGATTAGTTGATATACTCTACCCGTACCCTAAAAAAGAATGGTCGGGTCTGGGTAGTTGTTTATATACTTCTGAAAAGTTTCCAACTTTCTGATTTATCTTTATGAAAATTACTATTTTGTCCTTTCAAATATAGCCTTTTATCAGCACCAGCTTTTCTTATTTACCCTTTAAGTTACGAGCACAAAAACTATTTTGCTTTTTGATCTTTTCAAATATGTCCTTCTACAATCACCAACATTTCTTATTTGCCCTTAAGTTCAGGGCAAAAGTGTTATTTTATTTTTTTTAACTGTGGTAGATATTTAACTCACGTTTAACCCAAATTAACTTAACGGTTGATAACTGTAAAGTTATTTTAAAATAACGGAGGAACATATGAGAGGCATATTGAAAAGAAAAAAAAAAAGATATTTTCGAAGTTTTGAGGGGTATATATGCAATTATCCCTAAATTTTAATCTTGTTTGGTATTTCAGTGTTTTTCTTATTTTCTTAAGCACAAATTCACACAATAGAGTCGTCGGATTTTTTTTTTTCCCCAACTCTTTTCTCTTTTTTTTTCCGAAGAAGTTCTTGAAGGAATCCTATTTTGTTTAGTCTAACAGAAAAAAAAAGAAAAAAAATAGTGTTTGATCTTTATGTGAATAGAATTTTCTATCAAAAATTCAATCGATTCTGATTCTTTTACACTATTAAACTAGCAAGTATCTCATACCGGCGGTTAAAAATTATTAATTTTCTCACCCTTTGATCGTAAGGTAAATGATGTCCAAAAATTATAAAATTTGATTTCTAGAAGTTTTAAATACTCTAAATAATGTTTAACGGTATGAATCGTCGATTCAGAAACTCTATTATCGAAAACAATTTATGAGTACGAGAGAGATCGTACTCATAAGAGTATAGTAGCCGAACTATATATATATATATATATATA
>NW_017893428.1:20742-28144 GCF_001540865.1 Ananas comosus
TATTAGTAATCAAGGAGTAGATCCAAAGGCTAGAAACCTAAAAGCACCAATGGGGTGATACATCTAAAAGTATTCTAGCTCAATTATATATATATATATATATATATAGAGTCAGGCTATGGTGCTTGTAAAAGAACTAAGGACTTGGTGCTTGTAAATTTTTTACCGTTAGTGCCTTTGATCATTTTTACCTGTAAGATTATACTATTCAACCAACCACCCACTCAACCCTAGGGGGTCCACATCATCCTAACTGCACATCATTTAATCCAAGGGTCGAAAACTTACAAGTACCAATAACTTGATACTTTTAAAAGTATAGGAACTCAATTCTATATATATATATATATATATAGAGAGAGAGAGAGAGAGAGAGAGAGAGAGAGAGAGAGAGAGAGAGAGAGAGAGAGAGAGAGAGAGAGAGAGAGAGAGTGTGTGTGTGTGTGTGTGTGTGTGTGTGTAGATCACTATGCTATCGGAAGTATAGAGCATTTGATGCTTCCGATATTTTGACCCTTGGATTAAGAATTATACGGTTGGAATGATTGCGGTCCCCCTAGGATTGAGTAGTACCCTTAGGGTTGAGTGGTCCCCACAGCGTAATAGTATTAATCCAAAGGTTAAAAATGATTAAAGGGACTGATCTAACGGCCAAAAAATCGAAGCACCAGATCCTATATGCTTCCGATAGCATAGTAATTGTACTCTATATATATATATATTTGTGTTTTCTTGGATTTTTGGAAAGAAAAAATACACGGAATGCCATGTGTAAGGACTGAGATTTTGATAGTGCAACTAAACTCTTTGTTGACGATGTTCCTGTGTGTAATTTAATTACATAAGTACTCGTCAAGTTTCAGGAGAAAATGAGCTAAAACGGAGAAGTTACGCGATTATTAGTTTTCACTTAAGTGAATAGTAACTCCGATTTTTCGGAGAAGCCACGGAGTAGAATTGGCTTTCGGCGCGTATCGGACTCCGTTCATAGCGATCCAATAGCTCGTTTCGATCGGTTCAGCTATTCTGGAACCAATGGCACTGACGGATTTCAGATCCGATGCACGATTTTCGAGAAAAAGAAGTTTTAACAAAAAGAGGGTTTTCGCTCTTTGCTATTCGTGCATTTTAAAACTCCTCGTGCTTTGTACAAGTGATCTGGAGATGGGTGAGAGGTGTTTCAAGTACCTACTGGTGGTAGGGAAATCAAATACGGGTTTAATTAAAGGATTTCAGGTTTCCACCAAGGCCTATGCATGATATATGGATTAGTTGGAGAGAGGTTGGATTTTGTCGCAAATCCGCAAGTAAATCGGATGAAACGAAATCGTAGTTTCGATGTCCTCGTCGTGCTGAACGCGATGGCTCTATCGGATTGAAAATCCGACGGACGGATTTTCGGGAAACGCAAAATGTTCGCTAAGGGGTCGAAGGTGGCAAATCGGAAACTTCGCAAAAGTCATTGTATTTTATGTACCGAATTGCTTGAGATCGAATGTGGAGGTGCGTATGTGCAATATTTACCTACTGTAAAGCACTGGGTTAGGAATATATAACTTCGGGGGAGCTATCTGCAATTGTACACTAGGTATATAAGGTGCATCTAGGGTTTCCATGCATGAAACCCTAGATTTAGCCGACCTAGTTCCCTAAACTAACCCTAGCCGACCTCAGATAGCCCTGCCCTAGCCATGCTCGCACCCCGGCCGCCGAGAGGTTCCCCGGTCGCCGGAAAACTAGAACCCGGCCACCTCCTCCATCCTTCTCTCTCAACCAATCCATCAACCTCCTCCATTTCTGTCCGAGGGCAACCCAGGAGTGTCATCACGGTCGGGCACCACCTCTGGCAGCGGCCCCGACCTCCGCCGTCCCGCCGTGCCGACCGCCGCCGTCCCCACGCCCCTCCGTCGCGGCCTGGAACGCCCTGCGGCCGAGCCTGACCTAGATCTGGCCGAGCCTGGTCCCGCACCGGCTCCATGGGCCGCCGTCGGCTTTGGACTACTATGCTGCCTTCCCCGGCGTCGTCACCGCCAGCCCCTGCCGCTCCCGTGCTCCGCCGGCGCCGCCTCTGCTGCCTGCGGCCACCACGGTCAGCCCAGACCTAGCACGGGTGGGCTCGAGGCCCGCGCGCCGCCGCCACTCTAGATTGGTCGCGCCGTCATTCCTCACCCTCCGGCTACCTCCGGCGCGCGTCCCCGGCCATCCCCGACCACCGCNAATTAGCATCTAGGGTTTCTTTGCACGAAACCCTAGATCTAGCCGACCTTGTCTCCCAATTGTGCCCTAACCAGCTTCAGCAGGTCCCTGCCCAAACATTGCTCGCACCCCGGCCGCCGGCAGGTTCCCCGGTCGCCGGAAAACATGAACCCGGCCACCTCCTCCATCCTTCTCTCTCAACCAACCCATCAACCTCCTCCATTTCTGTCCGAGGGCAATCCAGGAGTGTCATCTCGGTCGGGCACCACCTCTGGCAGCGGCCCCGACCTCCGCCGTCCCGCCGTGCCGACCGCCGCCGTCCCCACGCCCCTCCGTCGCGGCCTGGAACGCCCTGCGGCCGAGCCTGACCTAGATCTGGCCGAGCCTGGTCCCGCACCGGCTCCATGGGCCGCCGTCGGCTTTGGACTACTATGCTGCCTTCCCCGGCGTCGTCACCGCCAGCCCCTGCCGCTCCCGTGCTCCGCCGGCGCCGCCTCTGCTGCCTGCGGCCACCACGGTCAGCCCAGACCTAGCACGGGTGGGCTCGAGGCCCGCGCGCCGCCGCCACTCTAGATTGGTCGCGCCGTCATTCCTCACCCTCCGGCTACCTCCGGCGCGCGTCCCCGGCCATCCCCGACCACCGCCGGCCGCCACCCGAAGCTCCTGTAGCCGCCCAGACGCCATGCGGGCCGAGGCTGAGCCTTCGTGGCCTCCGCGCGTCGCCACCGCCTATGGTGGGGAGATCCAATGATATAATAGCAGGTGGTAAAGATGGCAATGGGCCTTCAAATTGATTAGTGCTCAAATTCAACATCTGTAACATCGTAAGGTCCGATGATAGTGGTAAATTTCCCTTGATTTGATTATTGGATAAATCCACATAATACAGGGATTGAGATATAGTCCAAAACCAACTGGGAAGTGTTTCAACAATTTGATTATTTGATAGATCGAGATATTCAAGTTGTGTTTGTCCTTGGAGCCAAGTCGGAAATTTGGGTCCTAACTGGCATGATGCCAATCCAAATTGTACAATTTGGAAAGAAGGTGCCCAATCGTCACTGCACTGAACCACTATGGTGTTATATGAAAGGAAAAGTTCTTGTATTCCTCCAAGATGATTAAGCTGGATCTCAGATACGACACCCTCGAATGAATTGCTAGAAAGGTCCAAATATGTTATATTAGGCATCTCCCAAATTCCTAATGGGATAGTCCCATTGAGTGAGTTGTAACTCAAATCCAAAGAACATAGACTAGTCATGTTTTCTAACCATCCTGAGAGATTCCCTTTCAAGTTGTTATATCCCAAATACAAGTTTTGTAACTTATAAAGTGTGCATCCTGCCAATATTGCGTCCATCCATTCCGAAATATCCCCACTAAAGCCGATTTCGCTCAAATCCAAAGTATTCAAGTTGCAGAGATTGCGAAATGCTCTCAGGGACATACTTTTGAAATAATTATTTTGTAAAAAAAGGGAATTGAGGGATTTCAAAGAGCTAAGTTCATCAGGAATGAGTCCTTGGAAGTTATTGAACGAAAGGTCGAGATAAGTGACATGAGTAAGATTCCACAACCATGCGGGTAAGGTAGAGTTGATGCTGTTACTTCCTAAATCAAGTACTTTTAGAGCTGTAATGTTGACGTCCGATAGCGACGAAGGAATTCCGTTGAGAAGAGTGTTTGGCAAGTGAAGCACTTCCAAGGAAGGAAGCATGTTTATAGTATCGAGCCAATTTGGAACATCACCTAAGTACACATAACTCATATCAAGATACTTCAAAGAAGAAAGCTGGCTGAGCCACCACATATTATTGCCTACACTCATCATGCAAGAAAGAGAAAGCTCAACACTAAGATCAAGATAGCGGAGATTTGAGAGATTCCCAAGTTGAGCAGGCACAGTTCCACTAAAACAAGCATTAGAGAGGTTAAGATATTTCAACTTATGCAAAGAACCTATTTGCGTAGGAATGCTTATGCCGTTAAAGTTATTCATACTAAGATCTAAGTGCTTCAGATCACTTAAAAGAGACAAAGATGGGTTGATCTCACCGCTCAATGCTAAATTTCCGAGTTTGAGCTTCACAACATGGCTCGTTGTATTGCTGCAGACGACTCCCGTCCATTTACAACAATCGTGCCCTTCCCACGATGACAAGAAGTTGTATGGATCAGTTAGGTCGGCTTTAAAGCTGAGAAGTGTGTTCCTCTCCCTCTCAATGCAACCCATTGCTCTATTTGCTTGCATGCCCAGAATCAAAAGTAAGAAAGAAAGAATAAAAGAAGCCATGCATGTTATGTTTTGCCTCAAGCAAATGAGATGGTTGAATGAATGCACATTCACACAAATGTTGCTAGACTATTTATTGACGAGGCCTTGGAAACAACCTTTAGAATTTAATTAGCATATCACTTTACAAAAAAATTTTTTCTGTAACAGATATTTTATACAAAAATATTTCTATGTCAGTATCTAAATTTTCAGAAACTGCCAAGTCATTGTGTTCGAGTCGTGTCGTGTCTCGTGTCCCCGTGTCCGTGACGCCTAGGTTGAGATGGAATCAAAGAAAAGAAATTTTCGGCCTTGAATTTCTATGCAACATAAATATTGTGATTGGTTGCTCGATCGTTACTTTCTTCACGGAATAGCTTTGGAAAACTTTTTCTGTGTTGACCCATCTAAGTCGTAGCTTACTTGGAAAATCCTTCAAATTCTTCTTGTAACAGATACACCATAATATAATTCAATTGTGCTATACAGGATGGTAAAGAATCAAGGAATGTAATCCGATATACTATATTTAATTACTTCATAAGATAGCATGCAGCGTTCTACATGCTTCGTTTATTTTTTAAAAATAAACTAAACTAAAAATATGAAACAACTAAATTTTAAACTTAGAATTTCAGATACAAATCACCAGTACTCTTTTAGGTAATTGCACTAAGCATGTATTATAACAGAGAATGGTTTCATTTACTTCCGTCAACAAGTATACATACATGACTTTGTTCCATGGAAATTATTGGCGCAGATTCCTCAAGTCCATCTCACTATTCACATCTGTTAACATCTATGATGTGACGGGTGTATTCAGGTTCAAATAGTGCATCAACCACTAAATTGAATGACCTGACCATAACATTATAAATATTTATTAAGGAATAATATCTTATATATTTTTTAAAAATTTTAAAATGTTTTATATATTTTTATTTTTTTGTTTCAAATGTATTGTTTCTATATTTTTTCGTTAGTCAAAAATAACCCTGTTATTAGTATCCGTTAAGTCATTTCGATTTAAATCCGAATTAAATTTCTACCAGAATTAAAAAAAAGTCAAAATGTCTCTTTTGGCCCTATATAATTTTAGGGCAAATAAGAAAAGTTGGAAATAGTAAAAGGTATATTCGAAATGATGAAATATATAGTAATTTTATAGAGATAACGATTGTTTCTAACTGTTCACTAACGCATTTTAACTCTAGGGTTGAAATAACTTGGATGTTAAAGAAGTATTTTTAATATTAAACTTTCTAAGAAGGGGAAATAAAAAAGTCAGAAATTTTTCAAGAACATATAAGTAATTGCCCTAATATTTAATTATTATTTTTATATTATATATAATATAATAAATGTGATATTTTTAGAATTAGAATAATCCTACATATAAAGTGTCGCAAGGCTAAATCTCTTAGCCCGTTTATAGTATTTTAGGCGGCAGTAATACCCAAGATGTTAAGAATATCGAGTGAGTTTAGGACTCGAGTAGTTTTAGAATGGATAATCCCTTTGGAAAGTGTGTTTCAAAAAATATATCAAAATTTATATATAATAAAAAATATTTCAGAGTGCAAATTATTTAAAAACTAAAACATGTTTCTAATAAATTATTAAAATGCATGATGAAAAGACATCCACCAGCTGGNAAAGTGCAAATTATTTAAAAACTAAAACATGTTTCTAATAAATTATTAAAATGCATGATGAAAAGACATCCACCAGCTGGTTTTTAAAAAAATCAGATTGATTCATCAATTTATTGGTGAAATTAACCACCGGTCTGAATGGGTTAAACTAGGGATGCAAACAGATCCGGGTTGGTGGAGCTCCCGCCCCGATCCGTCCCGATGGGACAGTAAATTGGAGAAAATAAACGGATTCGGGGCGGAAAACGGGGTAAAATTTACGATCCAAGACGGATTTGGGACAGGAAACGAGAAAAATTTTGACCCGTCCCGAATCCGCCCGCCATGATCTGCCCAAATCCGCCCCGAATCCGTCCCGAAAATCATTTATATTTTAAAAAAATATTCCTTAAAAATAATATATTTACAAAAAAATTCAAAATACAAATAACTTAGTACTCTTATTTCTAATGTATTTGAAACTTTTGANTTATTTTTTTGTTTCAAATGTATTGTTTCTATATTTTTTCGTTATTCAAAAATAACCCTGCTATTAGTATCCTTTCGATTTAAATCCGAATTAAATTTCTACCATAGTTAAAAAAAGTCAAAATGTCTTTTTTGGCCCTATATAATTTTAGGGCAAATAAGAAAAGTTGGAAATAGTAAAAGATATATTTGAAATAACGAAATAGTAATTTTACAGAGATAACGGTTGTTTTTAACTGTTCACTAACGCAATTTAACTCTAGGGTTGAAATAACTTGGACGTTAAAGAAGTATTTTTAATATTAAACTTTCTAAGAAGGGGAAATAAGAAAGTCAGAAATTTTTCAAAAACATATAAGTAATTGCCCTAATATTTAATTGTTATTTTTATATTATATATAATATAATAAATGTGATATTTTAGAATTAGAATAATCCTACATATAAACTTATAAAGTGTTGCAGGGCTAAATCTCTTAGNGAAAAAATTTTAACCCGCCCCGAATCCGCCCGCCATGATCTGCCCGAATCCGCCCTGAATCCGTCCCAAAAATCATTTATATTTTAAAAAAATATTCCTTAAAAATAATGTATTTACAAAAAAATTCAAAATACAAATAACTTATTACTCTTATTTCTAATTTATTTAAAACTTTTGAATTTTATTTTGAATTGTGATTGATATTTTTTATTTTTATAATTAATATTATTAAATTAAATATATAATATTATTAAAAATTATTAATTTATATTTTATAAAATATTAATAATATTATAATTTTATAAAAAATATTAGTTGGCG
>NW_017893428.1:29619-35250 GCF_001540865.1 Ananas comosus
TATTATTAATAAATTTTTAATTAAGTTTAGTATTTATTTTAACTTAAAATATTATAAATGCAGTTGAATATATACAAAATTGGTACGAATTCATCGAAACAAATTAAACTATATAAATACTTGACAAAAGAATATCAATTTAATTTAAACAAAGTAAACTAAAGAATTTATTCCCTAAAAGTATATTATACATTAGTAAAAGATAACATTAGGACCGAACAATATTAAAATAAAAAATAAAATAAATAAACTTGAGTAGACGAAAAGGATTTTCATAAATTACGTCATGAATATGGACTTGCAGGGACCAATCTGCAATATCAAAATAGTACAGGGACCAACTTGCCGTACGTACGTTTTGCTCTTTATAAAGCTTAGTGATGTCATCAACCATTTCAGGAGATACATGTTAGTAAAATGATCAAGAAATAATACAGAACATATATATTACAGCTGTATATAAGAAAGGCTTTTTTTGTCGTAAAAATTCGTTTCGACCAATCGTGTGACTTTGATCACTTTAAATTAACGAAATAAGAATCTAGGCGAATAATTATAAAATTTTGAATGTTTAGGTGCTAAATGAAAAAAAAAAAAATTTGAAAGTTTAGATGGCTATCCGTAAATGATCAGAAGTTCTAATGACGGTTTGATTTATGAGGAATCAATATTTAAAATTAACGATTTTTGATACGTTGGTATTTTAAACGTTGGTGTTCTAGAAACACATCCAATATCACGGATTTTGGAAAATTAAAGCGAACAAGACAATAATCAGAAGATATAAAATGTCTATATTAATATGAGAAAAAAAATAAATTATGTTGACACGTGCGAAAGTTCAGGAACAAAACTTGTAGGGACCAACTTGAAATATCAAAATTGTGCAGGGACTATCCATACGTTTTTCTCTTAAAGCGTTGTCAAGTCAATATGATAGGCACCCTTCAATGAATCATGTTTAGCTCGGCAGAGACTCAGGTCAAGTAAACTTTTAGCTACTGCTTGGTTCGGAATTAAGAAAAAATTAATTATTACAGGAATAGAATAAAGTTCAGAATTAAAATGGGGTTAAAGTATTTTTATATTTGGTTGGGAGTTGGAGTTAGTCCAGAATTAAGAAAAATAGTGTTTGGTTGGAGTAGGTGGAATAAGAAGGATAGTAGTCGGTAAATAAATAAAAAAACGAAAATACCCTCACATTAATCTATTGAAATAAAAATTTTTATTTTTTTAATTTAAAATTGTATGATTGCAAATATTTTTGAGGAGTAAAATTAAATTAATTTTAGCGTAATTTTGTTCCAAAAAATATTTCTCACCATTCTTTTTTTACTTTGAAAATACCCAAAATTTAGGAACAACTATTTTAAAATTTTCTTAAGTTCAAATTTCACAAACATTTGCATATTACAAACGATTTTAATATTTTACTTACAATTGCATTTTAACCCTCCAAAAACTCTAATTTTCAACCTTTTAAAATTTTAATATTAAAATTTTAAATTCTAAAATTTATAATTTAAAAATTAAAATTAAAAATTTTAAAATATTAATATTAATTTTAAGATTACAAATTAAGCATTTTAAAAATTTCAAATATAAAATTTAAATTTTAAATTTTAAATTTTAAAAATACTAATATTAATTTTCAGATTGCAAATTATAAATTTTTAAAATTTATAATTTAAAATTATAATTTTAAAATTATATTAAAAATTAAATAGCGGTGGGATTAACTTTAATCCCACCCCTATTGCGGGCTAGCCCATTTGGATAACCCCACCCTTTATTTGAGCTGTTTCGTAATAAATGGGGGGTTAAGGGGTTATTCCACCCTTAATCCCCAACCAAACACTAGCTATGTATTTGTATTTGGGTACAAAAGGGGGATAAGACCTTATCCCCCTCTTGTATCCAATCCAAACGGGGTGTAGTAGTTCCATAATGGATAAAAATGAAATTAATTATGATTGATTATATAAGAGACTATAAACATTAATAATAATAACTGGGTTTAAATATTTTGGGCCAGTGATTTGGGCTCAACGATTTATTGTTGTTAGTAGGTCGGATTGTTACATTTTGTAGAATTGGTTCACTAATTGGAAGTGTAAGATAAGTCTCGATCAGGCTACGGTTTGAATAATAAGACTAGCGAGACAAGTTTCACATCGCCCGGTAATCTTGGGCTGTATATGTGATTTGACTGACAAGGACGTTAGGATCTAAACGGAGGGAGTCTATAACACTCCAATAGTTCCATATCGGGCTTTGATTGGGTATATAATAGATAATGGACGCTAGTAATAATAATTGGACTTAAACATTTCCGGCTGGTAGTTTGGACTAAACGATTTATTATTACTAATGGATTGGGTTGTTATATTTGTTATCAGAGCCGGTTCACCAGCCGAAAATATGAAATAAGTCTCGATTGAGACATGCTCTGAATGACAATACTAGCGAGACAAGTCTCACATTGCCTGATGATCTTGAGCTGACAAGGACGTCAGGGTCTATGTAGAATCCTNTGGGTTAATCATCGGTTTACTCCTAAGTGCCTATATAGTCGACATGTAATTGTGGAATTATCTTGTGTGGCGCAATTGCTCGGTTCATTGATTTAGTATGGTTAATAATCTGAATTGGAGCTGAGTTATTATCTTTGGATATATATATACATGTTGGACTTGGATAAGACTTAGGAGAAAACTCGCGATTATGATCGTCATATATTTAAACTACCTGATTTAGCCCTAGGAGCCGTTGTATTATTTTATACTGTAACAGTATCTCCATAGTGAGTATTCCAGATAGTTTAGCTTTCAGTTACGCTCGTGCCGGGATGCCGAATATATTTTTACAGTAGCGTTCAGGCTGTTCCGGACTGTTGGGTGCCGTCGGGGTTGACGGTGGACCCGTATCGCCTTTTTGGCGTCGGATTGTGCCGAGAGCACGTTACCTGTTGGTTGTTAGACCAGTTTGAGTCGGTTACTGGACTTTGGCTTTTGAGAGCCGATTGAGCTCGACAGAGATACGCTGCATACTCGGTTGGGTAGCTCCCACGAGTGCCACTCCGAAAACGGGCGTTGTGTTTTCGCGTTGGTGTCGCTCATGCCGGTTGGACTTGCTCTCCACGGACTAGTAGTGTGGAGGTAGCTGGATAGTCACAACTAGGCAGGGACGGCTGTGTTCACAGTCCCAGGGACGGGTATGCTTACAGTCCCGATTGGATTGGGTCAGATTTGACATTTTCTATAGTTGGTTAGTGTAGAGCATGATAGTGTAGTGATAAATAGCGGTAGATTTTATTCCTGTATTTACTACTATCCTGTCTCCCTTCTGTAGATTTCGTGGGTGGACCGATGTTGTTTAGGGCCGCACCCACTGAGGACTACTTGTTTTTACAGTAGTTCTCACGCCAAGTTGTTACCCCTGTTTTGCAGAGCCACAGGTTTCGGCTGCTGCGCCTTCCGCGGATCAGGATCGAGGCAAGGGCGTCGCGAGTTAGAGCCCTACCCGACGAGCTGAGCTAGAGGCACTCCTACTGCAGGTAGACGTTTTGTTTCAAGTTTATGTACATAGCATACTTAACTCGCCAGTGCGAGTAGCTCTGTATTTTGGATTTGGGCTATGTATATGAAACTTAGTTTGTTTAGTATTTGTCTACTCGAGCAGCTCTATACTACTGTTTGTAGTATTGTATGCTTACAGGTACTGTTGTCGCATCGTATACAGGAAAAATTTCTTTGTATACGGCGGATTTGTCGGCGTGCCTGGGGAACGAGACATCCGGGGCGTGATAGTCTAAACACCCCAATAGTCCCATATCAGGTAGGAATAGAGTTGTGACTGAGTATATAAGAGACCATAAACAATAATAATTAATAATTGGAAAAACTTCAAAAACCCCCCTGTGATTTCGTAGTTTCCCACTTTGCCCCCTGTGGTTTAAAATGTATCAATTTGCCCCCTCTGTGGTTTCTCTTTTGCACAGTCAAGTCAATACGACAGACACCTTTCAGTTAATGAGTCAAAAAATTAAACAGCACAAAGACTTAGGTCAAGTAAACTTGTATATTTTCCATTTTATTTATGAAATTTAATAAGTGCATAAAATTATATAAGAGTCCTTTTTCTAAATTCGTTGTTTTTCATAAAATAGATGAACTGTGTGATTGAAATGTGAGATGAGATTCACGATGAGTCACTAATCATTTCTTTTACTACTGAAAAAGCGGATCCTCTTTCAGAAGTTCGTGAAGTACATAGTAGCAAAGCATTACTAAAAGAATGGGTTAGTTTCATATAGTTCCTGCAAACAAAATAATTACAAATATATTTTTATAAAGTTTAATTTTTATATGTTGTTTTTTTAAAAAATTTTAATATTTTCAAATATATCCGTCTGGTTTATTACGGTTAAACCACTGTTTATTTTATAACTGAAATGACCTTTTTGCCATCATAGATATGTCCCTCTAAAAATTTCAACTGTTAATTAAAAATAGGTAAAAAGGTCAATTCACCTCATTGATTAATTAGGATTATAAGTATTTTACATATAGTTAACTAATTTTTTCTAACAAATCTTAACGGTTAGGATATATCTGAAGATATTAGGTCTTTTGCAGGGAACTGTATAAAATTAACCTCTAAAAGAATCAGCGATTAAGTGCGTGCTTGTTTTGCCGACAGTGTTGTTTAGATTGAAATAGATTTTAAGTCGAACCGGAGTTTAAGTGAAATTTTTTTTTCTATTATTTATTTCCATTAGTGTGTAGTTGAAGTTTTTTGAGGTTTATTATTTGTTTGCCAGAAAGTCAATGACACAAAAGTTGAAATTTTTAACTTTTTACATTTGTTTCACCTAAAACTATTCAATTCGCACATATTAATATCAAAGGGGGGAAACAAGTTTTCCACATTAATTTTATTATTTTTTTCTCTCTTTTTTTTGTTTTTGATTTCAACCCGTGGTAAGGCAAAGTCAATTATATTATTTGGGAGAGTTTGAATTACAACCGAATTCATATTGCAACGAGGCAAACCTTGAAGGTGGGTATTTATGATCGAAAATCACTTCATTCCTCTCCACTTTCGGCGAAGCAGACACACTGTTAATTTATTTCTTTGCTACAAAAATTTGGTGCTCTGGGGAATTAGGAAAAGAAAAAAAATAATACTATATATGTAATCAAACTTCAGGGTCTATAAAAATGTAATTCAGCGCTAGTTAATTACTATGAATTCCATATTCAAATGGGTTCAGATACATAACCTTAATTTAGCCGTTTTGTAAAACAGTCCCTTGAACTTTCAATTCTCTCAATCACATACCTTTTATAATTTTATGAATTACTTATCTCTACAAACCTAATTAACATATTTTATTCAATTCATATTACTCCGCAAATTCATAATTAACTTAAATTTTATACTGAAAAAATCATAAAGTGACTTGAATCACCAAATTGAAAGGTCACATACTGAAAATCAAAATTTTGATAAGTTAGGTATTCGATTGAAAATGGGATATAGTTCAAGCAAGTTTTGTAAACTTTTATTTTTATTTTGTTTTCAGGAAAATAATTTAAAAGTTGAATATGATACTTCATGTTTTAAACA
>NW_017893428.1:37605-39266 GCF_001540865.1 Ananas comosus
ACAATATCAATCATAGAGAAATAAGCATTCCTCCAAGCATTATTGAGCAACAAAACCCCACAAAAAACTGCTAAACCGAATAGATATCCCAGTACAACACCAAAGTATATCCATAGCCACTCGAACTTATCCTTAGGGCCTTCATTATCCTCATAATTTATTTCATTTGCAGAACAATTTCTCGTACTCGGTGGCCCGCAGAGATATGGATTGCCGATGTAAATGGATGGATCGTCAAGGGTCTGCAACTGATTTCCTGTTGGAATTACTCCCGAGAGATTATTATACGACAAATTTAAGTGGCTCAGAGAAGTCAATGCCGAGAGACTTTGCGGAATATTACCAGAGAGCTTATTCATTGCAAGGTCTAGCGATTCTAACGATTGCATTTTGCCGATTTTTTCTGGAATACGTCCAATCAAATTATTTCTCGATAAGTTTAAATACTGTTGTGTCTGCAGATCAGTAATCTCATCGGGGATCTCTCCACTTAGATTATTATTGGAAAGATCTATGCTTTCAAATAGATAGAGTATCTTCCAAATTGTAAGTTCCTCTCCCTTAATATCCAAGGATATACTAACTGAATAATATGAACTAATATTATTAATTCTATCTATTCTGCCTTCTTTTAAAGCTTTCCAGCTGAAATTACCAAAGGATCGTGGTAATGGTCCTGATAAGTTATTGCTAGAAAGATCCAAAACTTGGAGAGAGCCAAGTTGTGCAATTTGCTCCGGAATGCTGCCAGAAAACGTATTTGAACGTAACTGAAGAACCATAAGAAGAGTTAAACTTTTCCCAATCCAAAATGGTATTATTCCAGAAAACTTATTATATCCGAGATCAAGGATAACCAAACCTGTGCAATTTTGCAACGAAGGAAATTCTCCAGAGAAACCATTACTATTAAATTTTAGCAGCGAAATATATTTTGAAGAGCAAAGGGAGTCAGGGATCCTCCCAACAAGATTATTTGCTGACACATCTATAACAGAAAGGTACTCTTGCGACTTCCCGATACATTCAGGAATTTCTCCTGACAAGTTGTTGTTTGATAGATCGAGAACTATCAAAAAAGTTGATTCACATAGAGCAGATGGTATATGACCACCAATGTCATTATTTGACAAGAATAAGTATTCTATCTGTGGCAATACAATGTTTGGAAGTACTCCAGTGAAAAAATTATTGGAGAAATCGATGATTCGAAGATTATGTGGCAGAGATGGTAGCGGGCCTTCAAATTGATTTGAGCTCAAATTCAAGTAATATAGCATGGTAGAGCCCATTAACAATGGCAATCTCCCCTTGATTTGGTTGTCAGAAAGATCTGAATAAAAAATAAAACGAGACATATTCCAAAACCAGCTAGGAAAGGTATCCGCAATTATGTTTTTCGACAAATCTAGTCCTTCAAGTTGAGACTGACTTTTAAGCCATGCTGGAAAATAGGGACCCAGTTGGCAGGAGGCTAGAAAAATCTCTTTAAGTTGGAAAGGAGGAACCCAATCATCGCGAACTCGCACAGTGAGAGCATTCAATGACAGGTCTAAGGATTGTATTTTTCTTAGGTAGGAAAGTTCGATATCAGATATGACACCCTCCAATGAATTATTATATAGATCTAGAGAAATTAAATTAGGAAGTTTCCAAACTCC
>NW_017893428.1:39743-61852 GCF_001540865.1 Ananas comosus
AAAATAACATTATTATCGTGATTAATACTCTTTATTTAATATACCATAAAGTTCAAAAAGCTTGTAAATTTCCGTTTTGGATTAATATCCCACGAATTAACTTTTAAGGGTATGACCAATCATAACCTGTACAACAAAACTCACAAAGTAAATTGCATGTTTGCAAAAACCCACATTTTTATTAAAAAAGCCACATAGAATAAGTAAACCAACTAGTTCTTTAAATACATTCTTTACACTTTTTTTTCAGATTTTGTTCCTCATAGTATAAGTTGAAAATTTAATAAAAAGACTTTTGTTTTATTTCTATTTTGAAATGTTTTGAATAGACTTGATATAGGGTAAAAGTAAGCTTATGGATTGAATACAAAACAGAAGTGAAATACTAAAAAGACCAACCACACCTTACATTAATAAAGATGCTACTCTTCCAACTACTTCATCTTCTATATCTTTGTCTTAATCTAGCCAAAGTTACTTTAGTTACAATACAAAGCTTGTCACATATAATATCAATCACAGAGAAAAGAGCATTCCTCCAAGCATTATTGAGCAACAAAACACCACAAAAAACTGCAAAACCCGATAGATATCCCAGTACAACACTAAAATATATCCATAGCCACTCAAACTTATCTTTAGGCCCTTCATTATCCTTATAATTTATTTCATTTGCGGAACAATTTCTCGCACTTGGTGGCCCACAGAGATACGAATTACCGATGTAAATGGATGGATCCTCGAGGGTCTGCAACTGATTTCCTGTTGGAATTACTCCCGAGAGATTATTATACGACAAATTTAAGTGACTCAAAAAAGTTAGTGCTGAGAGACTTTGAGGAATGTCACCGGAAAGGTTATTCATTGCAAGGTCTAGAGATTCTAGTGATTGCATTTTGCCGATTTTTTCTGAAATATGTCCAATCAAATTATTTTTAGATAAGTTTAAATATTGTAGTGTCTGCAGATCAGTAATCTCATCCGGAATCTCTCCACTTAGATTGTTGTCCGAAAGGTCTATGCTCTCAATTAGATAGAGTATCTTCCAAATTGTAAGTTCCTCCCCCTTAATATCTAAGGACAGACTAATAATATAACCTATGGAACTCGCATTATCAATTCTATCTGTTTTTCCTTCCTTCAAAGCCCTCCAACTGAAATTGCCAATGGATCGTGGTATTTGTCCTGATAGGTTATTGCTAGAAAGATCCAAAATTTGTAGATAGCCAAGTTGTGCTAATTGCTGCGGAATACTACCAGAAAACATATTTGAGCGTAAGTCGAGAATCGTGAGATGAGTTAAACTTTCCCCGATCCATAATGGTATTGCTCCAGAAAACATGTTGTATCCAAAATCAAGGATAACTAAACTTGTGCAATTTTGCAATAAAGGAAAATCTCCAGACAAACCATTACTACTAAATTTCAACAACGAAACATATTTCGATGAGCAGATGGAGGCAGGGATTCCCCCAAGAAGATTATTCTTTGACAAGTCTATAATAAAAAGATCCTCTTGTGACTTTCCAATACATTCAGGAATTTCTCCAGATAAGTTGTTGTTTGATAGATCAAGAAGTTCCAAAGAATCTGACTCACATAGGGCAGCTGGTATACTACCACTAATGCCATTATTTGACAAGAATAAGAATTCCATCTGTGGCAATACAACGTTTGGAAGAACTCCAGTGAAAAAATTATTAGAGAGATCGATGAGTTCAAGATTATGTGGCAGAGATGGTAGCGGGCCTTCAAATTGATTTGAGCTCAAATTCAAGTAATATAGCATGGTAGAGCCCATTAATAATGGCAATCTTCCCTTGATTTGGTTGTCGGAAAGATCTAAAGAAGAAATAAAACGAGACATATTCCAAAACCAGCCAGGAAGAGAATCTGCAATTTTGTTTTTTGACAAATCCAGCCATTTAATTTGCGACTGACTCTTGAGCCATGCTGGAAAATTGGGACCCAATTGGCAGGAGGCTAGAAAAATCCCTTTAAGTTGGAAAGGAGGAACCCAATCATCGCGAACTCGCACAGTGAGAGCATTCAATGACAGGTCTAAGGATTGTATTTTTCTTAGGTAGGAAAGTTCGATATCAGATACGACACCATCCAATGAATTATTATATAGATCTAGAGAAATTAAATTTGGAAGTTTCCAAACTCCTATAGGAATTGAACCACTGAGAAAGTTTGAACCGAGATCTATGTCTGTGAGGCTATTCATTTGTTCGAGCCATCCTGATAAATTCCCTCTGAAGTTATTGTCACCGACATATAAAGTCTGTAAATTGTTGCGCATGCATCGTGGTAGCATCTCTACCCATTCCATGATTTCGCCGCCAATGCTGAAACTGGACAAATCTAGTGAACGCAAGTTGCATAAATATCTTAATGCTTTTGGATTCATACCTTTAAAACCATTAGATCCTAAGAAAAGATCATTAAGAGTGCTCAAATGTAGAAACTCATCAGAAATAACACCATGAAACTCATTGTAGCTTAAGTCAAGATAAGTAATGCTTGTAAGATTCCACAGCCATGTGGGTAAAGTGGAGTTTATGGAATTACCTCCAAGATCAAGCACATCAAGAGTTGTAAGGTTGAAATGTGACAGAGATGTAGAAATGCCAGGAAGTGAACAGTCAGCCAAATGTAGCACTTTCAACGAAGGAAGCATATTTACAGCATGCAACCAACTTGTAGAAGTATTCAAGTTCACCCAACTCAAATCGAGATATTTTAAAGAAGATAAACGAGTGAGCCACAATATGTCGTCTACTCTAAGAGTGATGCCGGAAGAAGTGGAGTCAAAACTTAAATCAAGATAGCGAAGTTTTGAGAGATTTCCAATTTGAGGGGGTATTTTTCCACTGAAACGTGCATAAGAGAGGTTGAGATATCTCAAGTTCTCGAATGAACCCAAGAATGCTGGGATGCTGGTTCCGCTGAAATTGTTCATGCTGAGATCTAAGTNAAAAAATGAATATCGTAAAAACTGAAGTTTCCCACTTTTTATATTCGTTTCACCGAAATGTGTTGTTCACATGACTAGTAAACTTACATCCTAGCTATATATAGTTCTCGGCCGTGGATAGTTTTTTTAGACCGTCTAGTTCCTCGAAAAAGCGTGGAAAAAAACTTTCGAGAAAATTTTTTTTCATAGAAAATCTCTATTTCAGTTAATTTTCTGTCGGTTTGGTTCTAAAAAAAATGAAAATATTCTTTCCAAATTTTATCGATAAACAATATTTTCTTTTCCTAAAAAAAAAATCTGAAAAACGAAAATATTAATTTGTCATAAATTTTGAAAAATAAATTTTCAAAAGAACTAATTTTCTTTGAAAATAAAGAGACAAAAAACTGAAAAAGAGACATTTATAAAATACGTTTTTCTAATTAAGAAACTGTTTTCTACGCTTTTCTGACCAACCAAACACACATTAGTGTATTTACAGTTTTACAACCTTTAATACTATAATGAATAAGATAAACAATAAAAACAAGATCTTCAACCACTCTAATCATACTAGAACTAATTCTTTCCCTAATACAATTTAGGGGATAAAAATCTAATCAAAATAGACTCTAATTTGAATGAATCTTGTCTCTACCTAAATTTCCAAATAATTCAAGTCAATTTGAATATTCCTCCAATGACTTCAAATGTCTAAAAAAATATATATTTACCTTGTTTCTCTTTCGCACCTTATCACATTATTTTTGTATGACCAAGAGTCCAACAGAAGAGTTAAAAATGTCTTTTTAAGAAAGAGTCAATGATAGAAATTTGTATGGCCAACAAATAATGTTCCTAATTTTTCTTTCTCCTGTTAAAATCATGATAGGGATTCATATGACCAGGAAAAAAAAATCTTAGGGTAAATTACACTTTTGGTCCTCAAATTATAATGTTTGTGACATTTTGATTTTCAAAGTTTAATTTATGATAACTTCTGGTTAAAACTTTATAAATCATTACAATCAAACTACAGAATCTAATTTACTTGTCTAAGTATTAACGTATTGCCGTTGTGGACGTAACGTGACATCTTGCTTATTGTCCTGTCATCATTCATAACAATATCACATCATTTGCATATTTGCGACACATTAATATTTATTCAACTAAATTGGGATGTGGAGTTTGATTGCAACAACTTAGATAATTCGAGTGACACATTGTAACAAATTAAAGTTTGAGGATCAAATCGTATAGCGTGTCTCATGGTTTGAGACCAAAATTGTAATTTAGCTTTTTTGTTTTTAGGCACCTTCTAAAAATTCTTTTTTCTAGTCATATGAATCTCTATCATGATTTTGATAGAGAAACCGAAAACCTAAAAACATTGTTTGTTGGCCATACAAAGTTCTATCATTGACCCTTCCTTCAAAGAATAGGTATTTAAGGGAGGATAACGGATCGGATACGGTCGGATATTTGATGAAACGTTATCTGCATTTTTTTTTTGAATATAAATTCGGATGGGTATATATTTCAAATGCTAGATTTTTGTTATTATATCTGCTAAAAATGAATTTGGGTACGACCAAATACTTCGTAGGATTTGAATATGGATCTGATTTATATTTGGGTATTATTTTAATCAGAATCAACACATTATTATTGCTTGGTTTAGAAAAATTTACTTGTCCAAAAAAAATATTTAAAATAGAATTCACAATTTAAAATATAAAAATAGATTACACACTCAAAAATAGAAATTTTAAAATTTTAATTTTAATTCATTAATTTGTATTCGAAATTTAATTCGCAATTTAAATGTAATTTTGTTAGTTCAAATTTGAATTCAAAATGGTGCATTTAATTCACAATTTAAATAATGTCAAAAATAAAATTTTAAAAAATAAATTTTAATTAAAGGTTAACATCAAATTTTAAAACTATATCTAAAATGTAAAAATCAAACATATAATTATATTTAAAAACAAACCACTAATGTGGGCTCCCCACACCCCTGACCTGAGGATTAGCCCCATACCATGTAAATTGTGAACTACATCACACTCTTTGTTATTCACCTACAAAATTTAATTATTAGTAGTATTCTAGCTTAGTTCTAATAACATATATACATATTAATTGTTGATTATTCATATTTGTATTCAATTTTTCGGATATCCGAATAATTTTAAATTCTTTGAAAACCATATCAGCATCCGTATTCAACTAGATCCGGATATTATTAAATATGCATGTGGTAAGGTCGGATATTATCTAATTCATTTTCGACGCTAGAGATGCAAACGGAGTAGATCTAGAGGCAGAAGAGTCCCCATGTCCCGCTCTGCTTCTTGTCAAGTCGAGGTCGATTTGAAGCGGTTTAACTTTAATCCTATTTTGGCGCCCACATACCGTTCCATTCGGGGCGAATCAGGACGGAAACGAACTTTTGGTGGATTTTACTTTTCACTTGTCTATTGGTCTTTTTTGATCCCGCAAATTCCAACACGAGGCAAGACGAAAGAGTATACTCCACTACTAGTCCCAAAAAAGACAAAAGAAGAAAGGATATATTGCACTACTAGTCCTTCAATTTTTAAATTCGACTTTCAGAACTCTGAACTTTCAACGATGTTTCATTTTCAATTCTGAACTTTCAGCGATGTTTTATTTCAGATCTCTTTCTAAGAATAAAACTTATTGGTTGTACCAATAGGCAATAGGCATCATAGACACGGACACAAACACGAAGTATGGAACACGGCACTACTTGGACACCATGACTAAACAGTTCCAAAAAATTAAAACACAGACACGAGATAGACACCACTATTATTAATATAATAATATATATTTATTATATAGAAAATATTAACTTTGTTAAAATATTATTATATTTCTGAATAAAAGTTAATAAAATTCTCATTAATATTTGAGAAAAAAAATTCTCCTTTATACATAATTTATTTATATTGTCCACAAAAATTTATATGTATTCATCAAAACGCCAAAATATCCATAAACTTCCAATAACATTTTGGTTTAGGTCTCCTACTAGAATAAAATTTTTTGTTTGTACCTGCTTCATCTATGGCTATGTTTGTTTCGTCAAAAGTAGAGAAATATCCATTTTCACTGCTTCGTTTACTGCTACTTCACCTTCTGTCGAAACTCAAACTCTCCAAAAATAGCATAATTAGTTCGTCCCACCTCAAGCCTAAGTTAATTACAAAAAACAAAAAGAGTAAGAAAAGGAATAAAAAAATATTAATTTAACTCTCACACCTCTAACATTTATGTCATTAACTTCCTGCTATAGGAATAACCAAAATGGGAGAACTCCAGTTACACAACTATGCAATTAAACACCAGAAAAAATAATAATATTTTTTACCGGATCTATAATTCATCCGTAAGTCTACCTAAATCTGAACTTCACTTTTGGTGAAATAAGGAAGCCCTATATGCCTAGACGCCACGACTCTGTGACATCCCAATAGTCTCATATTGAATAAGAATAAGATTGTGATTGTACATATAAGACATCATGAAGATTAATAATAATAATAATAATTAGATTTCAGTACTTTAAGCACATAGTTTGAGTCTAATAAATTATTATTGCTAGCAAGTCGCGTCTATGTTGTGTACTTTATCGATTTTATACTTCAAATTTTATAAAACCAAACAACTTTATCAAACTTAAAAGTTTAAGGACCATAACAAAATTTGAATCCAAGTTCCCTGAAAAATAAGTATAACAATTAACAAAGTAGAATCAAGGTAATTTTATCACCCACGCTCATTATATGCAAAAGGAAATATAATTCATGAGTTTTAAGAACTAAAGTAGGATCGAACTAGAGATTGAATCCAAGTTCTCTTTTTATTATCTATTTTACTAATTTTTTCGTTAAATCAGTGACAAAGTTAAAACTAAATGATACTAAAGTAAATATTCGATAAACCTAGATAGGGTATCTGAAGTTTTTTGTTTATAATTTAACGAAATATTAATGGAGGAAAAAAAAAATCAGTGACAAAGTTAAAACTAAAGGATACTAAAGTAAATATTCGATAAACCACAGAGTACTAAATTAATACACTTTAAATCAAGGGTATTAAAAATGCGAAACTATAGGGGTGGTATTTGAAGTTTTCCCAAAAAAAAAAGAGAAAAAGAAAAGTAGAAACTTCCAATAGCTCCCATGCAATTCAGCAAACTTTTACTTTGTTGTCTAGTGGTTTAAGAAATTAACGCTTAATTTGCTCTCCTGTACTTTTTTCAAAAAATTTTTATCTATTGTAAGGACCTGCAGTTAAATAGGATAACAAAATGGTATAATTTACAAATGATAAGGTAATAATATAATGAGTCCGGCTACTATACTTTTATGAGTATAGAGCCTATTGTACTCATAAGTTTTTGGCCATTAGATCTACCCTTTAATCATTTTCAACCGTTAGATTATACTATTCAACCAACCACCCACTCAACTCTAGGGGGCCCACTATCAATCTAACCGTAACCACTTTCATTCTAACCACACATTTTTTCATCTGAAAGGTCAAAAACTTATGAGTACAAAGAGCTCTATACTCATATGAGTATAGTAGCCCTAGCCATAATAGAGTCCGGCTACTATACTTAAATTACAGTGCGGTAAATTGGAGCATATTACCAGCAAATAATTTTAACTTCACTTCTTATTCTTGTTACAATTTAGATCAAAAAATGTTGCCTATAACTATCCAGTAGTTTTAGATCACATTCCATATTCTAATTTCACTCCAATTAGGGTAAAACCTTTTCTCTATCTAGGAATTACGCAGTTCGACTGAAAATATGAAATGAATGGAACGCCGAAGAATTCATAGTGCACAAGGTCTCTTTGTTTCATCGAAAGTGAAGAGAATTTGAACTAATTTTTAGCCATAAATATCTACTTTTATTGTTTGGTTCATTAAAAATTACGTTTAGTCTTTCCAGGTAGTCGTAATTGGCTTCGCTCTAGCTTGTGGTGAAACAAATTATGGGAGGGAATTTTATAGAAAAAATTTAATGAAATCAACTACTGTTTTTTTTTTTTTTTTACCCATTTGTGTACCAGTATGAAATTTTTCGACGAAACAGACACAAAAGGTAGGAGAGATCTACTTCCAAGACATCAAAGTGAAAATTTTCAGTGAAACAAATACAAAAAATTGGAGAGATCTAGTTCCAAAACATCAAACAAACAGCAATGAAAAAATAATTTTTACTTAAACTTCACTTCATTTGAAAGTCATTTTCAATCTAAAAATCAGCTGTGGGCAGAGAAACAGAGCCAAAGATATGGATGGATTAAGTTCATGCAATAATTTTACTAGTAAATGTGAAAAGTGAAATGTTTCCAAATGTTTCAGTTGTGGAATACCAAACTGGAACTTGACTAAAAGTTCAGGAACTACTAGTTGGATTTTCCCTTAATATTTAATTAGTCGATATTGCTAAAATAACAAGTTTTTATGGAACATTTTGAGTACTTGTTCAAACAACTGCAACACTAGTGATACATATCAGAGAAATAAAATTGGTGTTAGATTGAGGGAGTTGAAAATAAAATTAAAAAAATATTAGTTTTTTGATAGTTTAAGTTTTTAAAAAATAATAAAAGTTTCACAGTATTTAAAATGATATAAGAGCAGAAGATCTGAAATTCAAGTTTCACTTGATTCCTCAACTTATTTAATTTTCTCTCAATCAATTCAATTTCACGTTTGGGCATGTTAAAAAGTCTCAAGTGTGGATTAATATAAACAATATTGTAATCATTTCCCTTTCTAAGTAGCAGAGATCACAGTGTTGGGAGATGTAGATCATATCATCTTTATCAATTCAAGTTAATAGGCCATATTCCCAATGCCACTTTCATGAAAAAAAAAAAAAAAAAAAAAAATTCTGGAGAACATGCGTGAGGAATAATGTTGAGTTCGAATTCTACTAGGCGCATTACTTTGTTTAATTTTCTCCTATTAAATTCAATTTTACATTTTAAACTTATCAAAAAATCTCAGATGTTTAATCTATTTGTTTCACATTATTAAGCTTCTGAAGAATAATAATTATCGATAAACTATTTTACAGTAGTTATAAAGAATTAAAGAAGAAATTGTTGAACAAAAGTTGGAATGCCGTGCCCACATCTTTTCCTATCAGGCCAGGATTGCATTGCAAACTAGTACAACAATGACAAGAGTTAAAAAGACTCTCTATCGATACATCTAATTAACAACGTAAAAGTTCTGTTTATTATAAAAATAAAAAGCTAACAATAATTACAAAGTTGATAAATTTCAAAAACACAGCACAAATTTTATTTGTCCACCATTTCATATACTGATTGCTCAATTTCCCCACCTCCTCATCAACCTAGCGTGAGTTAATGCGACTGCAACATAAAGCCTATCATACATGGTATCAATCAAATTGAAATAACCATACCTGAAAGATTTGCTGATTAACAAAGCACCACAAAACGCCCAAAATCCCGTGATAAATCCCAAAATCACACTGACTGAGAGCCATAATCTTTCAAACTTGTCGAATCTACTGCAGTCCCTTCGCTTAAATCGTGAACTGATTCATTTGTAGAGCAATTTTTAGTAGTCGGTGGTCCACAAAGATATGGATTGCTAATGTAAATAGACGGGTCAGGAAGGGTTTGCAGTTGATTTCCTGTCGGAATTGGTCCTGATAGATTATTGTATGATAAATTTAAGTGATTCAAATAAGTCAATGCGGAGAGGCTTTGTGGAATAGTGCTAGAAAGATTGTTCATTCGAAGGTCAAGAGATTCCAAAGACTTCATTTTGCCGATAATCTCTGGGATATTTCCTGATAAATGATTTCGCGACAAATTTAAGTTTTGCAGTGCCCACAAATCTCCAATCTCGTCAGGAATCTCCCCAGATAAGTTATTATCAGAAAGATCTATGCTCTCCATAAATTCGAGAATGTTCGAAAAGAGTCGTTCAGCCCCTTTAATAACAAACAAAAAACTAGCTGAAAAGTCCAAGTATGTTTCTAGCTTAAATACTCCCATATTTTTTGTCTTTCCACTTTTTGACAAAGCCATCCAGCTGAAATTGCCAATAGATCGGGGTATAATCCCCGATAGATTGTTATGAGATAGATCCAACACTTGAAGATATCCAAGCTGTAAAACTTGTGGGGGAATGCTGCCAGAAAACATATTTGCATGCAAGCTAAGAATCATGAGAGATGACAAACTTTTTTCTCCAATCCATGTTGGTATTGCTCCGGAGAACTTGTTATGCCCAAGGTCAAGAAAAACTAACTGTCGACAATATTGCAAGGAAGAAGGAAATTCTCCTGACAAGTTATTGTTGTCCACATTTAATATTAATAACAAACCAGCTAAATGACAAATAGAGTCAGGGATGCTCCCAGAAAGATTATTGTTGGACACATCTATAATAAATAGACTCATCTCTTGTATTCTCCCTAAACATTGAGGAAGTTCTCCGGATAGGTTGTTCCTTGATAAGTCGAGAAGCATTAAATCAAATGATTTGCATAAAGAGTGTGGTATAGTACCGCCAAAACTATTATTAGATAGAATCAACAAGGATAGTTCTGGTAATATAGAGGATGGTAATGGACCTTCAAAGAAATTATTAGAGAGATCCAATAAAAAAATAGTAGGCGGTAAAGATGGCAATGGACCTTCAAATCGATTAGTGCTCAAATTCAACGTCTGTAACATCGTAAGGTCCGATGATAGTGGTAAATTCCCCTTGATCTGATTATTGGATAAATCTAGAAATTCGAGTTGTGTCTGTCCTCGCAACCAAGTTGGAAATTTCTGTGCCAGCCGGCACGACGCCAATCCAAGTTCTTTGAGTTGGAAAGAAGGAACCCAATTGTCGTCACTAAATTGAACCGTTATGGAGTTATTTGAAAGGTAAAGTTCTTTTATTCCTCCAAGATGATTAAGTTGGCCTCAGATACGACACCCTCGAATGAATTGCTAGAAAGATCCAAATATGTAATATTAGGAAGCCTCCATACTCCTACTGGGATGGTACCGGTGAGTGAGTTGTGGCTCAAATCTATAGTAGTTAGACTGGTCATTTTTTCTAGCCATCCTGACAAATTCCCCTCTAAATTGTTTAGCTGCAAATACAAGTTTTGTAGCTTATAAATTGTGGATCCTCCCAACGTGTCGACCCATTCTGAAATATCCCCACTGAAGCCAATTTCGCCCAAATCCAAAGTAATCAAGTTGCGAAGCTCGCGGAATGCTCTTGAAGACATACCTTTGAAATTATTACCACGTAAAGAAAGAACATTGAGGGATTTCAAGCAGCTAAATTCATCATGAATAAATCCATGTAAATTGTTGTATGAAAGGTCGAGATGAGTGATGCGACTAAGATTCCACAGCCATTTAGGTAAGGTAGAGTTGATGAGGTTACCACTTAGATCAAGCACTTTCAGAGATGTAAAGTTGACGTACGGCAGAGACGTGGGAATTCCAGAAAGAAGACAGTCTTTCAAATGAAGCACTTCTAAGGATGGAAGCATGTTTACTACTTGGTTCCAATTTGGAACTGTACTCAAATTCACTAAACTCATATCAAGATACTTCAAAGAAGACAGATGGGTGAGTCACCACATGTTATCTACACTAATCGGGGGAGAAAGATATAATTTTGCACTGAGATCGAGATAGCGGAGATTTGATAGGTTTCCAAGTTGAGCAGGCACGATTCCATTGAACCATGCATTGGAGAGGTTAAGATATTTCAACTTTTGCAAAGAACCTATATGCGTGGGAATGCTGTTACCATGAAAATTATTCATGCTAAGATCTAAGTGCTTTAGATCACTCAAAAGAGACAAAGACGGGTTGATCTCACCACTCAATGCTAAATTTCCAAGTTTGAGCTTCACGACATGGCTCGTCGTATTGCTGCAGACGACTCCCGTCCATTTACAGCAATCGCGGCCTTCCCATGAAGACAAGAAGTTGGATGGATCAGGTAGGCCGGCTTTAAAGCTGAGAAGTGTGTTCCTCTCCCTCTCAATGCAACCTATTGCTCTATTTGCTTGCATGCTCAGAATCAGAAGCAAGAAAGAAAGAATACAAGAAGCCATGTTATGCTTTTGCTTCAATTAAACGAGCTACTTGAATGCATGCACACTCACACAAATATTGCTAGACTATTTATTGACAAGGCCGGCCTTGGAAACAACCTTCTTAGAATTTAGCATATCACTTTACCAAAAAGTCTTTTCTGTAACAGACATTTTACACAGAAATATCCCTATGTCATTAGCTAATCTGATCCCAATTCCTGGAATAATCCGTTAGGGATGGAGTTAACAAACGTCATTCTTTGAAAATCTTGTTTGGGGACTAAGGGAGGAAAAACCCCTTATCCCCCCCTCATTGTTAGGATTTGGTTAGATTTGTAGTTGAATCCTATTTAGATAAGAATTAATATTTAAATCTGTTGAAGATAAATTAAGATTTAAATATTAATTAGAGTGTAGTGTTCCTGAGCTTTGGATAGGATTGGCTTCAGTATTAGTGACTGGTCGACATCTCTGGAGAGTGTCGGACTGAGTCGGAGTCAATTCTGCACGAATTGGATGCAGAATTGGACTCNTTGGGCGGTACCCACTGAGGACTACTTGTTTTTACAGTAGTTCTCACGCCCAGTTGTTACCTATGTTTTTGCAGAGCCCCAGGTTTCGGCTGCTGCGCCTTCCGCAGACCTGGATCGAGGCAAGGGCGTCGCGAGTTAGAGCCCTACCCGACGTGCTGAGCTAGAGGTGCCCTACTGCAGGTAGATGTTTTGTTTCGAGTTTATGTATATAGTTGACTTAACTCGCTAGTACGAGTAGCCCTGTATTTTGGTTGTGGACTATGTATATGAAACTCAGTTTGTTTAGCTTTTGTTTCTCTAGCAGCTCTCTACTACTGTTCGTAGTAGTGTTTGATCTACAGGTACAGCTATCGCTTCGTATACAGGGGAAATTCCTTTGTATACGGCGGATTTGTCGGCGCGCCCGAGAAAGTGTAACCCGGGGCGTGACATAGAGGATAAACCTAACTAGATTAGGATTAATATTTAAATCTATTAGAGATTGATTAAGATAGATTTAGATATTAATTGTAGTAGAAATCCTAAATATATTAGGATTGGGGTACGTTTTAGTGGAGCCTTATAAATAGCTCTTTGTGGGTTTGTTTTTGAGTGAGTACGGGAGAGAGAGAAAAGGTCTCTTGGGTGCCGTACCAGAGAGAGAAAAAGAGAGAGAGAGAGAGTTATTTAGTGCACCTAGTGCATGGGTGCGCACGGATGATTGTCTTCTTTATGGGATTATAGAAGACGAGAGAAGGGTAGGAGAGATTCAGAAAGAGAGCTCAGATTGTAGCTACTCTATGCAGAAGAGGAGTCAGGTGTAATCTTCTCTTATTTAATGAATCTTATTTTACCTGCATATTTTTCTCTTTTATGATTGTATCAGCTTTTGCTGAGGAGACGGGTTTATGGTAAAAACCCGATTTGACGTTTCCGTTGCGGAATCCCAACAATCGATACCGGATCCACAGCAGTCGGTATCGGAGCGGGTTGCGGATTCACGAGATCCGGTACCGGGGCGAGTACCGGATTCCCAACAAGTGGTATCAGAGCTGAAGGTTACCGATCTGCGGGAGAGATCGACGAAGATGGCCACGAAATTCGAAATCGAGAAGTTCGACGGCAAGAACAATTTCGGATTGTGGCAAATTAAAGTACGAGCGATCCTCGTACAGCAAGAATTGGACGAGACGTTGAACGGGAAGGAGGCGAAGCCGGCGGAGGTCACGGATGCGGCATGGACGAAGATGGAGCGGAAGGCGCTGAGTACGCTTCATCTATTATTAGCAGATGAGGTTCTTTACAACGTAGCCAGCGAGACGACACCGGCGAAGTTGTGGAAGAAATTGGAAGATCTGTACATGACCAAATCCCTGACGAACAGATTGTATCTGAAGCAGCGACTGTTTACGTTGCGGATGCAAGAAGCGGCGAGCCTACATGATCATCTAAATGAGTTCAACAAGGTGGTGGCCCAGTTGACCAGCATCGGAGTCAATCTGGATGACGAAGACAAGGCGTTGATCCTACTATCTTCGCTACCGACGACATATGAGCATCTGGTGACCACGTTGCTTTATGGCAAGGAGTCCATAAGCGTGGAGGCGGTCACGGCGGCGCTTCTCTCGAACGAGATGCGGAAGATGACTCAGGAGTCCGGCACGCAAAGTCAGGATGTAGGACTGGTGGTGACTGCGAAGAAGGAGGCGAGAATATCGGCGACCGAATATCGACAGAAGAAACCGCTATCTGAGGTAGAATATTTTTACTGTCACAGGAAAGGGCATATCAAGCGCAATTGTCGAAAACTTCAGGATGATCTGAAGGAGTTAAAGCGACAGAAGGAGCAAACTGTCGTGAACCAGGACGAGACGGTATCAGCGACGGCGCAGACAGCAGAGTCGGAGATGATCGATTCTGATGTACTGTATGCGGCGACCGGAGGTGCGAAAATTTCGGACGATGCGTGGGTGCTCGATTCGGCGTGTTCTTTTCACGTATGCCCGGAGAAGGAGTCTTTTGCCACCTATAAGGCGATCAAAGGTGGAAAGGCACTGATGGGGAACGGGACAACATGCAAAGTTTTGGGAGTCGGCACGGTGAAGATCCGAATGCACGATGGGGTCGTGAGGACGCTGACAGGTGTGCGGCACGTTCCTGGATTGAAGCAGAATTTGATCTCGTTAGGCGCATTGGACTCAAAGGGTTGCGATATTTCGGCTTCAGGTGGAGCTATGAGAGTCCGAAAACGAGATCGGGTCATGTGCGAGGCGAACAAGCGTGGCAACTTATACGTTCTGAACGGAAGCACAGTCAGAACGGGAGCGAAGACGGTTTGGGTTCCAAAAGTTCGCGGATGTGCAGTTGCTCGAGACGGAGCGACGGATGCGGCGACATCGAGCGGAGGAGACAAGCTCAAGGTGGAGCTTGCATGGTGAGCTCGACGTAGCGGTTGAAAATTACAAATCAAACCAAGGTGGAGAATGTTAGGATTTGGTTAGATTTGTAGTTAAATCCTATTTGGATAAGAATTAATATTTAAATCTGTTTGAGATAAATTAAGATTTAAATATTAATTAGAGGATAAACCTAACTAGATTAGGATTAATATTTAAATCTATTAGAGATTGATTAAGATAGATTTAGATATTAATTGGAGTAGAAATCCTAAATATATTAGGATTGGGGTACGTTTTAGTGGAGCCTTATAAATAGCTCTTTGTGGGTTTGTTTTTGAGTGAGTACGGGAGAGAGAGAAAAGGTCTCTTGGGTGCCGTACCAGAGAGAGAAAAAGAGAGAGAGAGAGTTATTTAGTGCACCTAGTGCATGGGTGCGCACGGATGATTGTCTTCTTTATGGGATTATAGAAGACGAGAGAAGGGTAGGAGAGATTCAGAAAGAGAGCTCAGATTGTAGCTACTCTATGCAGAAAAGGAGTCAGGTGTAATCTTCTCTTATTTAATGAATCTTATTTTACCCGCATATTTTCTGTTTTGGTATTTCTCTCTTTTATGATTGTATCAGTTTTTGTTGAGGAGACGGGTTTATGGTAAAAACCCGATTTGACGTTTCCGTTGCGGAATCCCAACAATCGATACCGGATCCACAGCAGTCGGTATCGGAGCGGGTTGCGGATTCACGAGATCCGGTACCGGGGCGAGTACCGGATTCCCAACACTCCTAATGCCCAACCAAACACCACCTTCAGGTTTGTAAGAATGTTGAAAACTTCATGGGACTATACAGGCAATTGCCCTATTTTTAAATATTATTGTACTATATATAGAGTTAAACTTATATCTAAATTGCATATTGTTAAAAAAATAATGCATATTTATAATTAATAATTAATTAAAATATATAACAAACATAAATTCGTCTGATTTTTGTAAAATAGATGGGTTCACCGAATTCACGGGTTGGAAGCACCGATCTGAACAGGTCAAAAGGGACGCGGATTTTAGAAAATTAAAATGAGTGAGGCATTAATCACAAGATATAAAATGGTCATATTATGACAAAATTTATATTATGTTAACACTTTTACAACAGTTTTTAGCATGCTATCCGTTTCGTTTATTTCATTTAGAAATAAACTTAGTTAAAAATATGAATCAAACTAGAATTCGAATTTAAGATCTCGAATATCAATCACCAAGCCATTTGCCTCTTGCACTAGAAACAGGCAGTACACTTGTACAAAAGTTTGGAAACAAAACCTGCAGGGACCACGTTGCAATATCAAAATACGTAGTACTGGGACTATGCCATACGTTTTTCTCTTTTGCATAGTCAAGTCAACATGATAGGCTCCCTTCAATGAATCACATTAAGCACGGCAACGACTCAGGTCAAATAAAATTTCATTTTTTCCATTTTATTTACGAAATTTAATAAGTGCATAAAATTAAACATAAGAGTCGTTTTATTAAATTCGCGTCGTTTCTAAAATAGATGGACCGTGTGATTCAAGTATCAATCAAGTAGCAGATGAGATTCACGATGAGTACCTAACCACTTCTTTTACTATTAAAAAAACGGATCCTCCTTTAGAAATTCGTGAAGCACATGTTAGCATAGCATTATTCAAAAAGTGTGGGCTAGTTTTGCCGAATGTGAAGTTACCATTGAAATCGATTTTTAGTTGAACTAGAGTTCAACAAGTGAATATTTTTTTCTTTCCTATTGTTTGTTTCTATTATCGCGCGCGGAGCTAAAGTTTCCTTAGTCCTATAATTTGTTTGCTAAAAAGTCAATGAGGTAAAAACTGAAATTCTCAATTTTCTATACTTGTTTCATGAAAAACTGTTTAATTCCTACAGTTAATATTACAGGGGCAAAAACAAGTTTCGCCACATTAGTATTTTATTAGTTTTTTTCTCTCTCTTTTTCTGATCTATATTTGACTTGGGCCAACGGTGGGCCAAAATCAGTTACATTATTTAAAAAAGAATTATTATGTCACTAGCTAAAACTTTATATTTTTTGCAATTAACCGCGTAAGTATATATATATTCCATCAATTTAAAGCGATTAACATTAGTCAAATTATCAAGAAATAATAAAGAGCACATGCCAGCTATATACATGAGTCTCAAATCAGCGTTTCTTATTTGATATAGCTTAAGGAACTTAAAAAGATTCAGCCGATTTTTTAAAAAAACAGATCAATTCATCAATTTATTGGTGAAACCACCGGTCTGAATGCGTCAAATTGGGTTTTAAGCCTCCGGTTTTTCTAGGTTGAACCAAACTAGTTTGGACACTAGATCATAGTTCGATAAGAGCGACTAACCGGCGAGAACCAAATTTTAAAATATCAATAATTTCATTTGTATCTACTATCTAATTAATCCATAATTACATAAATGTTTATCTCAAACTATCAATATTAAAATATCTCTATAATTTAAGAAAAATTTTAAAAAAAAAGCTGGTGAAAATTTCCTTTAAAATTGACCAAAATTTTCACTTTATCCTTTAACTATAACAAATAAATTTTTAATATATACAAAATTGATACTAATTCATTGAAACAAATTAAACGATATAAATACTTGACAAAAAATATCAATTTAGTATAAACAAAGTAAACTAAAGAATTTATTTCCTAAAAAAATATATTATATTACTTTTTAATTTACCATTTTTATTTAAGAATAACATAAGGACCGAACAACATTAAATTAAACAAAAAATTAAACTTGAGTAGACGAAAAGGATTTTCAAAGATTAAATCATGAGTATGGACTTGCAGGGACCAACCTGCAATATCAAAATAGTACAGGGACTATCCCATTGGTTTTGCTCTTATGACAGACACCTTTCAATTAATGAGTTAAAAATTAAGCAGGACAAAGACTTTGGTCAAAGTAAACTTCTATATTTTTCCATTTTATTTATGAAATTTAATAAAATTATATAAGAGTCGTCTTACTAAATTTGCTATCGTTCATAAAATAAATAGACTTTGTGACTAAAATATCAGATAGGATTCACGATGAGTCACTAACCATTTCTTTTACTACTGAAAAAACGGATCCTCTTTCAGAAGTTCGTGAAACACACAGTAGCAAAGCATTACTAAAAGACTGGGTTAGTTTCGTACAGTTCCTTATGAACAAAGTGAATTACAAATATATTTCTATAAAGTTCAATTTTTATATGTTGTTTTTTTAAAAAATTCTAATATTTTCAAATATATCCCTCTGGTTTATTATCGTTAAACTACTGTTTATTTTATAAGTGAAATAATTTTTTTACCATCACAAATATGTCCCTCTAAAAATTCCAACTGTTGATTAAAAAGGAGTAAAAGGTCAATTCACCTCATTGACTAACTAGGATTAAGTATTTTACATATAGTTAACTAATTTTTTTTAACGGATCTTAACGGTAGGAATATATTTGAAGACATTAGGACTTTTGCAGAGACCTGTATAAAATTAACCTCTAATAAAAGAATCAGCGATTAAGTGCCTGCTTGTTTTGCAGACAGTGATGTTTAGATTGAAATAGATTTTTAGTCGAACTAGAGTTTAAATGAAATTTTTTTCTTTTCTATTATTTATTTCCATTTGTGAGACCCCTGGTGTTTGACTGTGGAGGCTTGTCGACAGCTCTGGAGAGTGTCGGGACAAGTCGAGTGCAGTTGGCGCATCAATAGACGTAACGGCAACTCGTGCGACCAGGGGCAGTTATCGCGAAAAATTTTGTAAAAGCAGCAGTTCTCTGCTGCTTGAACCGGATACAAGTTAGTGGCTGTCGGTACACGAGCGCGAATATAGATCAACTGTCTCTCGGTTGGTCTGTACGGTACAAGGATCCCGTATATGTGTACCGGTACAACGGGGTAAGTGAGGGACTTTATTCGGGAATTCCTACCTCGTTGTCTGTCCCCTCTCCCCACTCCGTCATATACGTGCTTAGCAGAGGCTAGGGAAGGTCTTTCTAGAAGCATTTCCTCCACCTCTCCCCACTCTTCATCCGGTCATGCGAGCAACGGTGGAACTCTTGGAGTGGAGTTTCCGTCACGTGACGTGTTGGCAAGTCGAGCGATATCGGGCGCACGCCTTCGTCGTCGTGCGTTGCTGTTGAGGAGCTCAAGCGGCGAGCGGTAGTTTTCTGTCGATCCCTCGACGATCGCGCCAATCTGAGGGATTCTAGCGAGTAGTGCTTCGTATGAATTGACTGCGATATTTCGAGTATCATCAGATTTTGGTTTATAGCGTTTTGCTGTTTTCGAAGCGGTCGACGTGTTTGGCGTTCTGTCAACTAGGAGATCGGAATTTCGGACGGACTTGTGCTCGTTGATTCATGGACTCGAGAGAATCCGAAGCCCTATTGGAATTTGTGGTGAGGTTGCTTGATCGAACCCTTCCCTTCTCTGCTGCGATTTTGGATCTGAAATGCTGATTGATTGTTGTCGTAGGCTGGGCTTAGGTGAGTTTGTACTTGGCGGGGGTTCGGTGATCAGCAGGTTGCTTCTTACACCGGGGGGAGTCCTTCGCTGCAGGGATTTAAGCATTTTAGGTGGGTTTACATCGGCTTTACTCCTAATTCTTATTAGGTCGACATGATATAGATTTATTTCTCGGTAATTAATTATTAGCCTAAATTCATGGCTATACTGTAGATTGTGAAATCTGAATTTTGGAGCATGGTTTTTTTTTTAAAAATTAAGTAAAATTTTACATGTTTGGATTGGAAGAGATTAGGAGAAACTAACGCGATTTAGACCCTGTACCTGTATAAACTGTGATTAGCTCTAGGATGCGTTAGAAATTGATTACTGTCGCAGTAATTTGTCGGACGAGTACTCCAGGTAGTTGTAGTTAATATATTTATACTCGTGGCTGGTTCGCCGATGGATTTTCCAGTCGTTCAGTGTTATTTCGGACTTGTGCGGTGCCTCAGATGTGACGGCTGGACCCGTACGCCTTTTTGGGCGTCAGATTGGCCGAGGCAGTTACCGTTGGTTCGTTAGACCAAGTTTAGAGTCGGTTGTCTTGATTTCGGCTTTCCAGAGCCTGTTTGAGCTGATAGAGATACGCTGCATAACTCGGTTGAGGTAGTCGCCCACTGAGTGCTACTCCGGAAGTCAGGCTTGCGTTTCGTTGGTGTCGCTGATAGCAGTTGACTATGCTCTCACAGCACAGTAGAGTGGATAGAGCCCGATCAGGTCGCAAACGGCCAGACGGGTGTATTCACAAGTCCCGGGGACGGGTATCTTACAGTCCCGATTGATTGGGTCGATTTTGATGATTTCCTACAGTTGGTTAGTGTAGAGATATGTGTATGGATAATAGCGGTAGAGTGTACTTCCTGTTTTTCCTTCTATCTTGCTCCCTTCTGTAGACTTATACGTGGTGCCGATGTCGTTTTGGGCGGTACCCACTGAGGACTACTTGTTTTTACAGTAGTTCTCACGCCCAGTTGTTACTTATGTTTTGCAGAGCCACAGGTGCCGGCTGCTGCATCTTCTGCCGATCAGGATCGAGGCAAGGGCGTTGCGAGCTAGAGCCCTACCCGACAGTCAGAGCTAGAGGCTTTCCCCTATTGCAGGTAGTTTTGTTTTGGAGTTTATGTACATAGTTGTTTAACTCGCCAGTACGAGTAGCTTTGTATTTTGGATTCTATCTATGTATATGAAACTCAGATATTTAGCTTATTTTTTTGAGCAGCTCTATGCTACTGTTTGTAGTATTGTATTTCTACAGGTACTTTGACGCTTCGTATACAGGAGAAATTCCTTTGTATACGGCGGATTTGTCGGCGTGCCCGGGGAACGAGACATCCAGGGCGTGACAGATTTAGTTGGTATCAGAGCTTTGCTATAGATCGTTGGGACCTAGGAAACCCTAAGTTGGCCAACCTTAGGAAGCAAGACGCGAGAGACGTAATTTAATTGCGAAAGTTAATGATTATTGCATGGTTCTAACTCCTCCTAGAGTGGAGTGAGTGACTGAAGGAGTTCCTGTTTTGGCCTGAGAAATTATGTTGGCTGCAGACGACATAATTTTAGAGGAAAACAGGGACCGCCTTCCAGACTTTTGGGTCGAGAGTGTTGTGTTGTATCTGACCCCGATTTGTTCCTTTCAGCTATGTATCGTCGTCGAGGTCGACCATCGTTACGAGAGCGTGCCCAGTTGGCGCGGGATCGTGCGGGATCCCCTGAGAGACCTGAGCAGATGGAGCAGAGTACTCGACAGGAGCAGGGTGACAGACCGGAGGTGTGTGCACCCCCTGTTGTGGAGCCAAGTGCGCGACCTGAGGCTAGCGCACCCCCGGATCTGAGTGCACAGCTGGCTGCCCTGACTGAGGTGACGAGGCAGCAGGGGGAGTTGTTGCAGAGGTTGTGTGAGAAGATATCTCAGTCACCGAGTTCAGCACCGAGTGTACCAGAGCAGACTGTTCTACCACCGACTACTCCAGTGACCATACCAGCTGCAGCAGTTCCTCCGTCGGCAGCAGTTCCAGTAGCGCCGATTGCGCCGTTTAGGGGGCCAGTACCGTTGACTGAGGCCGAGCAGGAGCGGTGGACGGTGAGGTTAGCTCGTTTTCGGCGATTTGACCCACCGATCTTCGATGGTAGCGGCACTGAGGCCTGGGTTGTTGAGGGATGGGTCAGTGCGATGGAGAGGTTATTTGAGAATCTGTTCGTTCCTGAGGGGGAGCAGGTACCACTGGGAGTACACTGTTTGTCAGGTGATGCACGTGATTGGTGGCGGAGAGCGAGGCGAGACCAGGGACTGGTGGCGGCGCAGCTGAGGTGGGATGAGTTCTGTGGAATGCTGTATGGGATGTATTTCCCCAACAGCATGAAACAGAAGATCGAGGAGGACTTGAAGAGGATCCAGCAGGGTGAGCGGACAGTTCAGGAGTATGTTCGGGAGTTTACTAGGCTCCTGAACTGTGTTCCGTTCGTGGCCAGAGACGAGGCACATAGGGTCTACTTGTTCGAGCAGGGTTTGAGACCCGACCT
>NW_017893428.1:62997-79427 GCF_001540865.1 Ananas comosus
TAGCATCCAAACCGCTCAGGCAATTTAGTCGAGAAACGTCGCTCTTGCTGTCGACTCCGATCCGTCGCACGCGTGCTACCTCCCTTCTCTTGCTACCGTACGGCTTCAAGAGAGACCGGCCACCATTAATTAATTATTAGCGTTAGGCTTCAGAGAGGACGGCCACCTTAATTAATTAGCGTTAGGTTTCGGGAGAGACGGCCCCTTAATTAATTAGCGTGAAGTATGCTAGTTAATTAGCTTGATGCCACTTCCAAGACCGTACGGTTCACAAGCCGGAGTGCTAATTAATTTTGGCCTCTGCTCTCTCCTGCCGTCGCATGCAAAGGCGCGGCACTTCTTATGCCGTATGGATAGGCCACCTTAATTAATTAGCCTCTCTCTTCTCTTGTGGCCGTACGGCCTCAAGAGAAAAAACGGCCACCTTTTAATTAACTAACCTCTCTAATAAAAAAGGCATAATTTTAACATTTTCTATTCTTGACTTTTTTCTTACTTCATTACTCTTCTATCTTATCGCCCCACTTCCTGAAGCATTTCAGTTACTAGCAGTTATGCAAATTAGCCTAAGTTTAGACAGTGTCTAAACTTATCGTTGTTACCGACTTTGTCATGATGTTAGTACATTATCCTTCGCGGATATTCTTTAATAACTGAATTTCTTCATCATACTCATTAGTGCGCTTCCGTAATTTGTGATACTTGATTTCTTTGTGCTTTTGTGCTCCCACGGTAAACTGGATTCCTGGCCTAATTAACATATTTTATTCAATTCATATTACTCCGCAAATCATAATTAACTTAAATTTTCAATTCTCTCAATCACATACCTTTTATAATTTCATGCATTACTTATCTCTACAAGCCTAATTAACATATTTTATACAATTCATATTACTCCGCAAATTCATAATTAACTTAAATTTTATACTTAAAAACCGTAAAGTTGACTTAAATCACCAAATCGAAAGGCCGCATACTGAAAATCAAATTTGATAAGTTAGGTATTCTATTGAAATGGGATATATATAGTTCAAGTAAGTTTTGTAAATTTATTTTTATTTTGTTTCAGGAAAATAAATTAAAGTTGAATATGATACTCCATGCTTTTAAACATTTTTTTCAACTTCTTTTATAAACTCTTGATCGACAAAATGAATAAGATGCCCTAAACAAATTATTTTTACACCCAAAAGGTTTGTACGTTAATGTATACAACAAAAGAACGTCAGGAGTTTTGAATAACTGTTATAAAAGAAAAACACTCAAAACAACGAGTCCAATACTGACCGATATGGGAAACTTCAATTAAGCACCTATAATATAGCATACTAGTGAATTACCCGCGCGATGCTGGCGGATATAAAATTATTTTTATAATAAATTTTATATTTTTTAATATTTTTATATAGTTTTATAAGTTTAATTATTAATTAAATAAAAGTTATATAAAATAATTATGCGCAAAGTAAATTTATACAATAATTTATTTTATAAAATTTATATGAAAAGAATTTGAGATAAATCTATCAATAATAATTTAAGAAAACCATAAATAAAAGGAAAATAAAATTGTGAAAAAAATTATTTATAAAATTAATTATGATATATACACATATGCACTATATTATTTTAAATTTTTAGTCTAAAATTTTAATTCTATATTTTTTTATACAATGATATTTTATGTAATTTAATTGCATTTATTAGGTTAGATTTTATTACGCGATTTATTACTGCGTATTATTAGAATTTAGAGATTTAAAATTTTAATTTTTGAAAAGTTTAAATTTGAAATAATATTATAATTTAAATATAAAATATTAAATTTAAATTTAAAACTTTAAAATTTAAAAAATCAAAATTTTAATTTTGTATTTATATATATATTGGTGTTGTGTGTGTGTGAGGGACTGTGCTGTGTGTGTGGTGTTATAGAGGAGAGAGAAGAGGAGGGTTGTGCGGGGACACGTTTCACTTAAGGTTGTGACGATCCCTGGTGTTTGACTGTGGAGGCTTATCGACAGCTCTGGAAGGTGTCGGGATAAGCCGAGTCGCGTTGGCGTCAAATAGAGTAAAACGGGTCCGTGCGACGCTTGAGGGCGGCTTACGCGAAGAATTCTGCAAACTGCAGCATTCTCTGCTTGCCTGTACCGGTACAAGCAGAAGTGGTGTACCGGTACAACCATCGACGCAGAAGTTAGCAGCTCTCGGGTTGGCTCTTGTACCGGTACAAGAGTCCGTGTCCGGTTACAAGATGGTAGTAGAGGGCTAATGTGTAAATTTTCACCCTCGTTTTGTATCACCATCACCTTACCTTTTATATACTGATGTTGAGAGCATGAGAAGAAGTTCTTTTGCTGTCCTTTTTCCCTCTTCACCTCTCTAGCTTGGTTGATGTGGAGAAGTCGGGTTGGGGGTTCGTCGCACGTGTGCGCCGCCCGAGCCGTTCGAGCGCACTTGCTGCGGGGCTTTGCGAGGAGGCCGGGCGAGGGAGCGCCTTCACTGTTCTTGACGTCGCGCGAGGTTTCGACGTTGTCGAGGTGGAGTGATTCGGCGTCTTTTCTGGTTTTGGGCAAGTATTACCATTTCTACTCGGTTAGTAGCGTGTTTTGCCTGAAATTCCGCCTCGACTGTTCGTATTTACAGCTCGTTCTCCGGTAGCGAGCGTCGGATCGCGACGAAACTTGGTTCATTGGATTCTAGACTTCGAGAGGAATCCACGAGCCTCATTTGCCAGATTTTGGTAAAGGTTAGCTTGGTCGAACTTGGTCTCTTTCAGCTGCTTGAACTTAGGCTGATTGTGATGTTTTTGGTCGTTTTAGCTCGGCGACCGGTCTAGGTGGTCCCTGAGGAAATCCACGCAGCATCGCGGGTGGCGAGGCGAGTTCTCTGCAGGAAATTGCCTGAGGTGGTTACATCGGTTTTACTCCTAAGTGTTATTAGTCGACATGTATTAAATCGTGGTTTCTTACAATAGTTTAGCTCAAATTTATGGATTTTTGTTAGAATGTAAAAATCTGAATTTTCGAGCATATTTTATCAAGTAAATAGATTATACATGTTGACTTGGAAATTGAATTAGGGAAAAACCTGCTTATTTGGACTGTCACCTGTTAACTACCTGATTTAGCTCTTAGGAAGGCTGTTTAGAATTATCATGTTCGCCGAGTGGATTTTTACAAGGTTCGTTCAGGTCGTTTCGGACTGTTTGGGTGCCGTCAGAATTGACGGTGGACCCGTATCGCCTTGTTGGCGTCAGATTGTCGAGGCACTTACCTGTGGTTTGATAGACCTTTTGAGTCGACTACTTGACTTTGGCTTAGTGGAGCCTTTTGATGCTCGACAGAGATACGGTACTCGGTTTGGGACTAGCGCCACGAGATGCCACTCCGAAAGTCAAGCTTGTCTGCTTTTGCTAGTTGGATGTCGCTCATGCCAGTTGCGACTTGCTTCCACGGACCAGTTAGAGTGTCTAGCAGCGTGCATCGCAACGGTAGGCAGGGCGAAGGGATGTTTCACTAGTTGCCCGGGACGGGTTATGCTTACAAGTCGCGATTGGATTGGGGTCAGATTTGACATTTTACGTTGGTTAGTGTTAGAGCCATGATAGTGTAGTGGATGATAGCGGTATAGAGTATGCTTACTTGCTTTCCTTCTATCCTTGCTCGCCTCTCTGTAGACTTAGTGGTGACCGATGTTGTGTTTGGGCGGTCCACTGAGGAATACTTGTTTTTTACAGTAGTTCTCGACGCCTACCTAGTTGTTACCTTATGTTTTTTGCAGAGCACAGCCGTTCCGGTGCTGCCACCGTCTGCGCACCAGGATGCGGCAAGGGCTGTCACGAGTTTAGGGAGCCCTACCCGACGTCTGAGCTAAGATGCCCAGACTGCCAGGTAGATGTTTTGTTTCGGATGTTTATGTACGATAGTTGACTTAATCGCCAGTCGAGTAGCTTGTATTTTGGAATCTGACTATGTATATGAAACTTCTGTTTTATTTAGCTTCAGTTGGGGGGTTTCTCTAGCTGCTCTCTACTACTGTTCGTAGTAGTGTTTGATTTACAGTACAAGTATCGCTACGTATACAGGGAAAATTCTTTTGTTATACGGCGGGATTTGTCGGCGTACCCGGGAGTTTAATCAGGGTAGGCGATATGACAGATTAAGTTGGTTATCAGAGCTTTGCTGTGTGTCGTGGGACCTTAGGAAAACCTATAATTTTGGCAAAACCTTACAGGGGAAGCAAGGACTGTGGAGGGCGTTAATTTAATTGCGAAAGTACATGATTATTTGTTTTCTTAACTCCTCTTCAGAGCGAGACGTGAGTGACTGAAGGAGTTCCGTTTCGGCCTTGAGAAGAATTATGTTGGAGCCTGCAGACGACATAATTTTGGAGGGAAAACAGGCGACCGTCTTCTAGACTTCTCGTTTTGATTGGTCGAATAGAGTGTTTTGTGTTATCTGACCCATTTGTTCACCTTTCAGCTATGTATCGTCGCCGAGGCCGACCGTCGGTTATGCGAGGGAGCGTGCGCAGTTGGTGGCAGGATATGTGCTAGATTCCCGAAGATGCTGAGCAGGCAAGAGGCCGGTGTACCGCAGTTGTAGAGCAGAGGACCGACCGGAGGCGATGTGCATCACCTCAGATTGGTAAGCCGAAGTCAATTATATTATTTTGGAGAGTTTGAATTACAACTGAATTCGTATTCCAACGAGGCAAAGCATAAAGGTACGTAGGTATTTATGATCGAAAATCACTTCATTCCTCTCCACTTCGGCGAAACAGACACACTGTTAATTTATTTCTTTGTTATTAAAATTTGGTGCTTTAGGGAATTAGGAAAAGATAAAAAATAATACAATATGTACTCAAACTTCAGGGTCTATAAAAATGTTGAGAAATGATTCGGTACTTTTAAAAAATAAAAATAAAAAAGATCTTAACCGTTGATTAATAGAGGGTAAAAATGTAACTTTAATACTTAGCAGGTAAAAGGATTATTTTATTCAAGGTTAGTTTGGTAATTAAATAATACAATATTTAAAAAAACTTTTAATTGAGGTCCTAAATTTATGCATTAATTAGCAGTAATTTAGGAAATTAATTGATTAACCAAATTTATGCAATTATTAGGCATTAATTTAGGAATCTACTTTAAATGTTTTAGTGTTTCTCAAATTATGCATTAATTTAAATTATAGAAATTTTAGAAATAGTTTTATTTCTAAATACGATGAATTTAAATTTTAAAAATTTAATACTTAAAATTTAAAAGTGAAATTTAAATTAGAGGAATTTCATATTACTATTTAAAAACTAAATTTCTACCAAGATTTAAAATACAGTTTATTCGCACCAGTTTAAAACGTAATGCATAAAAAACTTAGAGAGTAAGATTTCTACAACTAGATTTCTCTAGAGGAATTTCATATTACTATTTAAATTTTAAATTCAATGATTTAAAAACTAGATTGAACCGATTGATTTGACTGATCAGACTTTGACCTATTCTATCAAGAATCTGATTTTAACCTATTGAACCGAATAACATTAAGAACAATTTGGAACCGGTAAAGATAATAAATATTTTAAACAGAATGATAATTTAACTGTTAGAGCTAATAAATATTTTAAATATAATTTTAAACATATAAATTAAAAAGATTAGAATTATTGGTGAGAAAAAAAATAGTTAGGAATTTGAATTCGAATCTGACTAACAATCACAAAACTTATTTCCGAACTCGACGGATTTCAAAAATCCATATCCAAATTCAAAACTGACCAATTTTTCGAAACCCAAAACCAAACCTAAACCAGAAGACTAGAATTCAAACAATTATTTCTGTTTACCATATTTCAAAGTATTTATATGAAACTTAAATTTTTAAAATATAAATTTGAATATAATATTAAATTTTAAATTTAAAAGTGAAATTTAAATTAGAGAAATTTTATATTACTATTTAAAGTTTAAATTCAATGATCATATTGTCAAATCATTTGAAATTTTCCTTATATGAAATGCCAAATTATAAAAGGAAAGATAGAGAGAGAAAAAGGAAACAAAGAAAAAATAAAAATTTTGAAAATATAGTAGATGTAAAATGACTAAATTGCTCATGTATTAAAGACATAAATATTCTTTTTTAAGGTACCTGGTAATCGGTATCTCTTCCAAAGTGACCTGCTATTACAGGTCACAATTTAAAAAAAAACTAAATCTGAGCCGTTGAATACGCGTGAATGAACGGTAACAAAAAAAAAAAAAGGTATATAGAAGCATTACTCAAAAATGTAATTCAGCGCTAGTTACTACGAAATTCCATATTCAAATGGGTTCAGATGCATAACCTTAATTTAGCCGTTTTGTAAAACAGTCCCTTGAACTTTTAATTCTCAATCATATATCTTTTATAATTTTATGCGTTACTTATCTTTACAAGCCTAATTAACATATTTTATACAATTCATATTACTCCGCAAATTCATAATTAACTTAAATTTTATACTGAAAAAACCATGAAGTGACTTAAATCATCAAATCGAAAGGTAGCATACTGAAAATCAAAATTTTGATAAGTTAGGTATTCGAATGAAAGTAGGATATAGTTCACGTAAGTTTTATAAATTTTTGTCTTTATTCTGTTTTCAGGAAAATAATTTAAAAGTTGAATATGATACTTCATGTTTTAAACATTTTTTCAAACTTCTTATATAAATTTCTTGATCGACCAAATGAATAAGATGTTGGGAACCGGATGAATCGTCCGTCATGCGCTACTAATAAAGATACACGAAAAGAATAGAAAAAATCGAACGAACGGTAAAAAAAATAAATGCAGAAAGAAGAAACCAAAATTTACGTGGTTCGATAATTACCTACGTCCACGGAAAAAGCGAGAGAGATATATTCCACTATATGAAGAAATAAAAATACAAGCTTACACCTTATGTCTTCTCCGGATAAAAATCAAGAACCTTATGGTGAATCTTACCTTTCTCTTGTTCCAACGAAAACTTCAAGAAAATACCGAAAAAGCTTTTCGTAAAACCGAGAAAGCTTTTCGTAAAACCAAAAAAACCAAATTAGAAAAGTATAAGAAACTCTGACAAAAAATTCTTTATGCCGTTGCTTCGAAGAATCCGAACTGCTCAGGCAATTTAGTCGAGAAATATCGCTCTTGCTGTCGACTCCGATCCGTCGCACGCGTGCTACCTCCCTTCTCTTGCTACGGCACGGCTTCAAGAGAGACCGGCCACCTTAATTAATTAGCGTTAGGCTTCAAGAGAGACCGGCCACCTTAATTAATTAGCGCTAGGTTTCGGGAGAGACCCGCGTCAACGTATGCTAGTTAATTAAGCTTGATGCACCTTCCAAGAGCCGTACGGTTCACAAAGCCGGAGTGCTAATTAATTTGGCCTCTGCTCTCTTCCTGCCGTCGCATGCAAAGGCGCGGCACTTCTTATGCCGTATGGATAGGCCACCTTAATTAATTAGCCTCTCTCCTTCCTTGCAGCCGGCCTCAAGAGAAAAAACCGGCCACCTTTTAATTAATTAACCTCTCTAATTAAAAAAGGCATAATTTTAACATTCTCTATCTCGACTTCTTTTTTACTTCATTATTCTTCTCATCTTATCGCCCCCACTTCCTGAAGCATTTCAGTTACTAGCAGTTATGCAAATTAGCCAAGTTTAGACAGTGTCTAAACTTATCCGTTGTTACCGACTTTGTATGTTAGCTACATTATCCTTCGTGGATATCTTTATAAACTGAATTTTTCCATCATCCTTATTAGTGAGCTTCCGTAATTTGTGATACTTGATTTCTTTGTGCTTTGTGCTCCCATGGTAAACTGGATTCCTGGCCTAATTAACATATTTTATACAATTCATATTACTCCGCAAATTCATAATTAACTTAAATTTTCAATTCTCTCAATCAAATACCTTTTATAATTTCATGCATTACTTATCTCTACAAGCCTAATTAACATATTTTATACAATTCATATTACTCCGCAAATTCATAATTAACTTAAATTTTATACTTAAAAAACCATAAAGTGACTTAAATCACCAAATCGAAAGGTCGCATACTGAAAATCAAAATTTTGATAAGTTAGGTATTCTATTGAAAATGGGATATATATAGTTCAAGTAAGTTTTGTAAATTTTTATTTTTATTTTGTTTTCAGGAAAATAAATTAAAAGTTGAATATGATACTCCATGCTTTAAACATTTTTTTCACACTTCTTTTATAAACTTCTTGATCGACAAAATGAATAAGATGCCCTAAACAAATTATTTTTACACCCAAAAAGGTTTGTACGTTAAATGTATACAACAAAAGAACGTACAGGAGTTTTGAAAATACTGTTANTTACTACCGCATAGTTTGTATAATGTAGTATTTTTTCCTTAAGATGGCATTAAACGGGTGGCAAAATGCTATATTTTACTATACTATAGTTTTCCATACTCTTTTTAGAAGCAAGTCTAACGCGAACTAAAATAAAAACAACCCACACAAAGGGTGCTTCTTTTAGAACTGTAGTATAAAACAAAAGGGGCAATTGCTTATATGCTTCTGAAAAATTTTCGACTTTCTAATATATCTTTCTTAGAAAGCTAATATTGAAAATATCCTTTTTACGTTCCAACCTATTTCTATTATATCCATAGAGTTAAAATCTGTTAATGAACTCTATTATCTCTGTAGAATTACTATTTTGCCCTTTCAAATATACCTTTCTACCATCACTAACTTTTTTTATTTGCCCTTAAGTTAGGGGCACAAAAAGTATTTTGTTTTTTGATCTTTTCAAATATACTCTTCTACTATCACCAATATTTTTTATTTGCCCTTAAGTTAAGGGCAAAAGTGGTATTTTAATTTTTTTTAACTGTGGTAGATATTTAACTCACGTTTAACCCAAATTAACTTAACGGGTGATAACTGCAGAAGTATTTTAGAATAACGGAGGAACATATGAGAGGTATATTGGAAAGAAAAAAAAAAGTAGGGGTAAATAAAATATTTTTGAAGTTTTAAGAGTACATAGGCAATTATCCCAAAACAAAAATATTCTACACTAGAGGAGTGCATTTTTAGGTTTGCCCTCTGAATATTCAAAAAACTTGAAATACTATGTAATTTATTTCTCATAATTAATGCTATTATTACAACAAAATACTCAACAGAAGTGAAATACGAAAAAAGCCATGCAACCGCCTTACATTAATAATTAAGATGCTACTCTTCCAGCCACTTCATCTCCTATGCCTTTGTCTTAATTTATCCAAAGTTACTTTAGTTACAATACAAAGCTTGTCACATACAATATCAATCATAGAGAAATAAGTGTTCCTCCAAGCATTATTGAGCAACAAAACACCATAAAAAACTGCAAAACCAAATAAATATCCCAGTACAACACTAAAGTATATCCATAGCCACTCAAACTTATCTTTAGGCCCTTTATTATCCTTATAATTTATTTCATTTGCGGAACAATTTCTCGCACTTGGTGGCCCACAGAGATACGGATTGCCGATGTAAATGGATGGATCCTCGAGGGTTTGCAACTGATTTCCTGTTGGAATTATTCCCGAGAGATTATTATACGATAAATTTAAGTGGCTAAGAAAAGTCAGTGCCAAAAGACTTTGAGGAATATCATCGGAAAGCTTATTCATTGCAAGGTCTAGAGATTCCAGTGATTGCATTTCACGGATTTTTTCTGGAATATGTCCAATCAAATTATTTCTAGGTAACTTTAAATATCGTAGTGTCTGTAGATCAGTAATCTCATCGGGGATCTCTCCACTTAGATTATTATTGGAAAGATCTATGCTTTCAAATAGATAGAGTATCTTCAAAATTGGAAGTTTCTCTCCCTTAATATCCAAGGATATACTAACTGAATAATATGTACTGATATTATTAATTCTATCCGTTCTGCCTTCTTTTAAAGCTTTCCAGTTGAAATTACCAAAGGATCGTGGTAATGCTCATGATAAGTTATTGCTAGAAAGATCCAAAACTTGGAGAGAGCCAAGTTGTGCAATTTGCTCCGGAATGCCGCCAGAAAACATATTTGAACGTAACTGAAGAACCATAAGAAGAGTTAAACTTTTCCCGATCCAAAATGGTATTGTTTCAAAAAACTTATTATATCCGAGATCAAGGATAACCAAACCTGTGCAATTTGCAACGAAGGAAATTCTCCAGAGAAACCATTATTATTAAATTTTAGCAGCGAAATATATTTTGAAGAGCAAGGGGAGTCAGGGATCCTCCCAACAAGATTATTTGTTGACATATCTATAATAGAAAGGTAATCTTGTGACTTCCCGATACATTCAGAAATTTCTCCTGACAAGTTGTTGTTTGATAGATCGAGAACTCTCAAAAAAGTTGATTCACATAGAGCAGATGGTATATGACCACCAATGTCATTATTTGACAAGAATAGGAAATCCATCTGTGGCAATACAATATTTGGAAGTACTCCAGTGAAAAAATTATTGGAGAGATCGATGATTTGAAGATTATGTGGCAGAGATATTGGTAGCTGTCACGCCCCGGATGTCTCGTTCCCCGGGCACGCCGACAAATCTGCCGCATACAAAGAAATTTTTCCTGTATACGAAGCGACAGCTGTACCTGTCAATCAAACACTACTACGAACAGTAGTAGAGAGCTGCTAGAGAAAACAGAAACTAAACAAACTGAGTTTTATATACATAGTCCAAATCCAAAATACTACTCGCACTGGCGAGTTAAGTCTACTATGTACAGAAACTCGAAACAAAACATCTACCTGCAGTAGGGGCACCTCTAGCTCAGCAGGACGGGTAGGGCTCTAACTCGCGACGCCCTTGCCTCGATCCTGATCCGCGGAAGGCGCAGCAGCCGGAACNACGAGACAGTTTGAGGACATACACATTTGAACTAATATTTAGAGTATTTATAGAGAAGAGTGGGGCACAAACTTTAGAATTTGGATATCCTTGAACCCCATTTGAGGCTTACTTAGAATGTAATTTGGTCCAATCCCTTGAGAGTTTGCTTTAAGTCGAAGTGCATGGTTAATTAAGCTATTACAATTCACATCAAGGGTTCGATAACATTGTATGGAATCATAAATCTATTGTAGGCCCCACAAGGAAAAACCTATGATTAATTGTTTTCGATTACTTGAACATTTCATAAAAATCATCAGAAATAATATTGAAAAAGGGGATTTGCTTGGTATTAATATTCGGCCAATATTATAGCTAATACCAGTTATATGATTTAGAATTTAAAATACTAAAATAAAATAATACGAAGAAAAGATGTTGAGTAGGAGGATCTAAACTATAAATATTTTTATTATTAAACCCATTTAATTAGTGCTCGGCCCCATTATCGTGCATGCAGCCACTACTCTCTAATTATCTTGGCTGCCTAAGGAGCATGTTTGTTTTTCATTTTGGGTTGAAATGAAGTTTGGGTTTAACTCGAGCTCGGATGAAAATGACTTATCTCCTACTAGCTGTGGAAGTTAAGTTCTTCCAGTTTTATTATTTATTTGGTAAAAAATGAATGTTGTAAAAAGTGAAGATTCCTACTTTTTATATTCGTTTCACGGAAAACTGTTGAATCTTCACACTACTGGTATAAACTTACCTCCGGTATATAGTTCTCGGCCATGGATGGTTTTCTTAGGCTGTCTAGTTCCTTGGAAAAGAATGGAAAAAAAAATTTCGAAGAAAATTTTTTTCATAGAAAATCTCTATTTCAGTTTTCTGCCAGTTTGGTTCAAAAAAAAATTGAAAATATTCTTTCCAAATTTTATGGATCAACAATATTTTCTTTTCCTAAAAAAGAAAATCTGAAAAACGAAACTATTAATTTGTCATAAATTTTGAAAAATAAATTTTCAAAAGAACTAATTTTCTTTGAAAATAAACAGACAAAAAACTAAAAAGAAAATTCATAAAATACATTTTTCTTATTAAGAAACTATTTTCTACACTTTTCTGGCCAACCAAACACCCTTTAGTCATACATTGGTGTATTTATGGTTTTACAACCTTTAATACTATAGTGAATAAGATAAACACTAGAAACAAGTTCTTCAACCATATAATATAATAATGAACAAGATTTTGGGGATAAAAACCTAATCAAAATAGACTCTAATTTGAATGAATCTTGTCTCTACCTAAATTTCCAAATAATTCAAGTCAATTTGAATATTCCTCCAATGACTCCAAATGTCTAAAAAAATATATATTTATCTTGTTTCTCTTTCGCACCGTATCACATCATTTTTGTATGACCAAGAGTCCAACAGAAGTTGTGATATCCCTGGAGTACAGCTTTTGAGGCTTGTCGACAGCACACGTGTGAGGAGTGTCGGGACAAGTTGAGTCTCGTTGGACGAAATGATGCAAAATGGATTCAGCGGGACGCGGAGAGCAGAGTTAGCATATATGATCTGCAAATTGCAATATTTCTGCTTAGATGTACCGGTTACAACATCAGAGATGTAACCGTACACTTCTGTACGCGGAGGCGCCGGGGGCGCGGGCGGCGGCTCAAAGGAGGTGTACCGATTACACTTCGATGTTTCCGCGCAGCTGCTCTCGGTTTCCATTTACCTGTACAAATGCCCGTGCATACCGGCACGGGGCGGAGGGGAGCGGGAGCGAGCGGCGCTTACACCGGGTAAGGTGAGAGGGCAAATTTGTTTTTTCTTGCTCGTTCGTGCACCGCACCTCTCCCTTTACATATATCTTGTGAAGAGGAGCTGAGAAGGTGAGTCTTACATGTTCTTTCTCCCCTCTCTTCTTCTAGCTTGGACGGTTGTCGAGTGAATTCTCGGTGAGTTGGATCGTCGTCGACGTGCGCTGCGAGCCGTTCGAAGCACGGGATCGTTAGTTAGCTGTTTGGGCAGACCGCGGAGCGGGATTTCGCCGTTTTCGACTTCGCACGTTTGAAGCTACTTTCGAGGTGTTAATCACTCGAATTCTCTTCCTAAGCCTAGTTGTCAGCCCTGTATTTGATGATCTCGTATTATTGTTTATTTAGCCTAACTCGTGAATGCATGTTTCATATTGTGAATCTGAGTTGAGCATCAAATAGTGATTTTAGAACATTTCTACATGTTTGGCTTGTATGAGACTTAAGGAGACTAATGCCGAATCTAACCTCAATATGCTTAAACTACAGATTTAGCTATAGAGCGTGGTTTGTCGTATATCACGTTTTAGAGAGTGGATCCTCAGGTAGTTTTAGAGTCTGTTACGATTGTGCTGAAATGCGAGCTATGTTTTTTTATTGTTCAGACTATTCCGGACTGTGAGGTGACTGTTGAGTGACGTGGACGGATTACGATGTAGATCAGTTGTTCGAGGCACGTGTGCGTTTTTTGGTTGTTTAGACCCTTCTATTCTGCGATTAAGCCTGTGAGAGCCTGAATGAACTGCCGAACACTTGTAAACTCTTTAGCGGTCGGTCCACGATATGCCTTCCGGAATGAGGTTCATTGCTATGAGGTCGCGTTTCTTGTTTGGTTAGTCTTGTTGATCTCGGCCACCCCTCATGCGGTGGTGTACGAGCGTAGCTGGATACAGGTTGGGGGGCAGTTATTGGGAGCCGGAAGACAGTTAGTGACTCTTTTACTTATCTTCATGAGATTGTGAACGAGAGTGGAGTTTCAACCTTCTTGTACGGACCTTTTACTTGGACGACTTCCTTGAGGTACTGGTGTTAGTCTAAGTTAGCACAGACAGGGTGTTTCTCAGTCTCCAAAGATTTTCTGGACAGTCTATCTTGAAGCTACGGTTATAATTTAGTTAGGCGAAGACAGGTGTGGTTCACAGTCTCTAGAGAGCTTCTCTACCGTTCTAACTCGCTACTACTACTACCACTCGCTGAGGAGACGAGTACCGTACGTAAACTCTTGCTAACCCCTTAATTCATGACAGTGGACAGTGCCCATGAACTGTAGCTTACACGTAGCTCCCCAGAGATCTAACTTATTGAGCGAGGTTTATTCTCTCTACGGCGTACTCATTAGCTCAAAGAGTAACCGTAGATATACGGGTTCACTTCGACAGGGGGACGGGGTGATGAGAAGTAATTCACAGTCCTTGCTGAGATCTAGGAGATTTGAATACTACAAGCGAGGTGTGACTTTCTGTTACTACATCATGATTTTAAGTATATTAGGAGATGGTAGTGTTATGATTCATCTGTAGATTTATTCAGCTTTTCTACTTCTTGTCTTACTCTGTAGTCTTGGTGGGTGAACGTATCTGTAGGACGAATTAGCACTGCGAACTATCTTGTTTTTCAGTTGTTTATAACGCCAGTTGTTTGAATTCTTTTGCAAGAGTTTTCTTCGCGTGCTTGCTGCTGGACTGAGACTGATGTAAGCAAGGACGTCTGCGAGTTGGCGATACCAGACGAGCTTAGTTAGGGCAGCATCTACATGTAGTTGTGTTTTTTGAAGTTCATTACATATATGGTTGCTATCTCGCTGGGGCGAGCTTCTTGATTATACGATGTTGTATGTATAGTGAACTTTGATTTCTATCGAGATTTTTTTTCTTGATCTGTAATACTACATTATAGTATGTATGTACAGGTAACTATCGCTTCGTATACAGTGAGAAGAAATTTTTTGGTATACGCAGATTTGCGGCCGTGCCGTGGAAATCGTTAATCGGGGCGTGGCAGACTAAGTTAGGAATCAGAGATCCAGTATTTAGTGTCTTGGAACTAGGAACCCTAGGCTGGCAACTTAGGAAGCAAGACGCGAGAGGCGTGATCTATACGAAAAGTCAATGCATTATTATTTTAACTACTCCTAGAATGGAGTGAGTGATTGGAAGTACGTGCGGTCTTGTTTAGCCTAAAAATTATGTTGGTTGCAAGACGACATAAATTTTTGATGGGAAAATAGACGCACTTCAACTTTCATTGATTGGGTCCGAGAGTGTTTGTGTTTCTATCTGACCTCTTCTGTTACTAGCAGTATGTATACGACGCGAGGTCGACCGCGACCTAGGACCGTGCCGCTGCTGCCTAGAGATGCCTGAAACATACGAGAAAAAAAAGAAAAATCCGTACCATGACCAGGCGATGCTCTCCCGGCGATCTGAGAGAGCAGTGAGCCTGACTGACGGTAATCAAGCAGCAGAGTTGTGTTTTTGCAGAGGATGTGCAGAGATTGTTAACTGACGTCGGTTGTGATCCAGAGCAATCTGCGAATCAGCAGACTTGGGAGAGAGGCGAATGCTGTCTTATTCGCGACGGGCTCAGATTAAGGTGCACGAGGACTAGGTCAGGATAGGAAGAGCCTTTAGCAGATGACGGAGAACTAGTCGATAGCAGACGCTCTGACGACCTCCTATGCATCACATTCTAAGTTCCGTGCGGTCTTCAGGGCGTTAGCGTTCAAAGGGACCGGTCAAGACAGCCCGAGAGACACGCAGCTGTTATTTGTACCGGACATATTAGGCCCCACAGTATGAAGCAAGAATTAGCGTGTTTTACTGTGGTCAGCCTGGCATATGCAGTCAGCTTTTCTCGTGGATCTCCAGCACTCGTCGTCGCGATCGCACCACCGTGACACAGCAGGCCTTTTGAAGCACCGATTCGATACAAAGGCGAGATGATGCGCCCTGTACTACAAATGAGTGCGCAGCGAAGACGGGATCATCGTTAGAAGTGTATGAGGCAAGATACGAGCGATTACGCTGGCGTCGCAACATGAGTGAGAAGTATCATTTCGTTTATGTATTTAAGTTTTGCATTGTTTGATACTTGTGCATCATATTCTTTTGTTAGCGAGCTTTGCAATTATTGCATGGTATAGATGTAGGGCTTGTATAGGCAGAGAGCTGCATTATCCCCCGACTGATTTTGCGGGTTGCGAGTGTGTTGTCATTCGTCATTAATTTCTTGATATGACCCGCGGACCTGTTTTTAGGGAGCTGCTAGACTCGACGGTGACTGTGATCGGGCTGAATTGAGCTAACCCCGATACTATGCTACTATGATTGCTGTACGACAAACTCGGCCCTGGACCGTACACTTTTCGCCGAGCACCAGCACAGGGGGTCAATTTGTAGACACCCTCGAGCGGTACGTTGTTCTCCTTTGGATTTTATCAGCGAGGTCGGCAGTGATGAGTGAGAGGTCACTTTCTGCGACGTTGTAGAGGTGTCTTACGGCAGAGCCGGGATCGAATTGTATTCCTATAGTTGCGAGTTTCGCCGATGTGTTTCCCAGATGTACGACGATCTGCCGCGGATAGATGAGATCGAGTTTGTGATTTGTATGTTCTTGAAATTCACATCTCGAAGGACCTACGGATGGCACCGCGAGTGGAAATAAGCCCACTATCTCTCTTGGTGGGGGGG
>NW_017893429.1:0-520 GCF_001540865.1 Ananas comosus
AGCTTTGAGGAGCAACCCTTGAGAATTTTGGCTCGCGAGGTTAAAAGATTGCGGAACCGGAAAATTCCTTACGTGAAGGTGCTTTGGAGCAACCACGATGAGTGCGAGGCCACTTGGGAGTTTAAGAGCGCACTGCGGGAGCGCTACCCCCATCTTTTTCAGATGGAGGCTTGAGGTACTTTGTTTGTTTTGAGTTTCGCGGACGAAACTCCTTTTTAGGAGGGGTGAATGTAACACACTGGACTTTTGCAAATTGCGAGGTTCGAGTGATTAGCTGTGCTCTGAGCTTTTCCAGATTTTCTGGTAGGTCGTTGACTGCGTTCCGACCTATGGCACGTGTCCCGAGGAGTGTACTACGAAGACTTGCACCAAAATCCAAAAATTTGGATTTTGGTCAGCTCTCGGATTGGCTGTCTGGCGGGCTTGTACCGGTACAAGGTTGTGCTTGTACCGGTACAGAGCCGAGAACTCGCAAACCCGAGCCTCGGGTTTGCATTTTCGCAGGTCTTGTACCGGTACA
>NW_017893429.1:2228-62487 GCF_001540865.1 Ananas comosus
TTGCATTAGAGCATACTTGGTTGCCATGACAGAACTTATGCATAATGTATTCATAACGGTTAATGATATACTATTTTGATATCGTAGATGTGCATCACCATGACATCGTTTATACTTGAGTTTAGTAGTTTAGCATTTCAATTATGCCTTTATATCGCAGTCATTATTGCTATTGTATTGTACTTACCCTTTTCTTTTGGGGCCTAGTGGTGCATAGAGCTGAGGTCAGTAATTGCCCACTGGGAACTATAAATTATAGTTCTCACGCCCTCTTTTTCTCGATATTTTTCAGAGCCTTCCACGCAGGGAGAGGCCAGGGATCGCGGAAAGGGTATCGCCTCGCGCTAGCGTGCTTACTGAGGGATCGTTCGATAGGTGGTCTACCTCTCGTGTTTCTTTTTGTGAGAGGTTGAGAGTTGTGCCCGTACATGTATAGAGACCACCCTTTTTGTACTAGAGACGGTTATTGTACGACTTATGATTTCTTTTATTGTCTAGCTTTGTTTCTTCACTTTGGTGTAGATGATAGAATTTTATTCACTCTGATATCACTAGTTGTTACTATTCTATTTGTATTACTTCTTGCTTTTACTTCCGCTTTTTCTATAGACGCCTTATATGTGTTGGCATACGGCGGCGGGTCTGGGCACGCTACCGGGAAGGCCCCTGCCGGTCCCGGGGCGTGACACTAATAATCCTTGGATCAAACACTATTCCACCTACCACCACCTACCACCACCTACCACCATCATCTCAACCTCACATCTCTCCATCCAAGGGCTAAAAACACACAAGTATCACTTGGGTGATACTTTTACAAGTATTCTAGCTCTACTCCCCTAGCCTATATATATATATATATATATATATATAATTAGGTTACAATATTATTAATAATATCAATTACTTGCTATTAGGTTTTCGACGACTCTTAGATGAAGGGATGTGTGGTCAGGATGATAGTTGCCCTCTAGAGTTGAGGAGATGGATAATTGAATTGTATGATCTAACGGATGAAAATGGTTAAAGGGGTAGATCTAACGGCAGAAAACTCTATAGCACCAAATGCTTGGTATTATCGATAGTATTGTAGCCGGACTCTATATTTATAGGTAGATCTAACGGCCGAAAACTCGATAGCACAAAACAATTGGTACTATAGATAGTATAATAGTCGGACTATATATATAGAGAGAGAGTCCGGCTACTATATGTTAAATATGTCTCGAATTCTAGTACTGCAAGGTCTTCTAACCCTATTCTGTTTTAATTATCCCATTAAGTTAAATTTAGATTATGCCTAATTTATCGAGATATTCCTAATCTTAGTGGGTTTGTATTCCTAATTGTATTAGGATTTAGCCACTATTATAAATATACCCTTTCTGCTATTGATTTAGTGCGGAAGATGAGAGTGGGAATATGGGTGTATTTTTTGGGATTAGGGTTTTGTGAGAGAGGCATATTTTGTACACCACTTTGATTATAATGAAGATCTCCGCTCCGTCTTCGCCCGTGGACGTAGGCCGTTGGCCGAACCACGTAAATATTGTGCTCTTTATTTTTCTTCTCTCTTTCTCGGATCTCTTTTGGTATTTTCGCATCCGACGAACTAGATCTTCTCGGTTTTAGTTCTAACAAACTGGTATCAGAGACGGAATGTTCGTTTGGGTGTTTAAGGCGTCGACGAATTTGAGATCGAGAAGTTTGATCGCTCCAGCAGTTTCGCTCTACGACAAGTTGTCATTCTGATGCAACAGAGGTTGCAAAAGGCGTAGTTGGAGATGAGAAGATTGGCACTTCAGAGAATCCCGCGGATTTGCTCATTAAGTTTTTAGGCGATCAAGGTCAAGTATTCCGTAAACTTGTTCGCATATGCAGTAGCACTTCAGGAGCTCTTGAAATTTTGGTGCAGAAGACATAAAATTCAAGCCAAGGTGGAGATTGTTAAATATGTCTCGAATTCTAGTACTGCAAGGTCTTCTAACCCTATTCTGTTTTAATTATCCCATTATGTTAAATTTAGATTATGCCTAATTTATCGAGATATTTCTAATCTTAGTGGATTTGTATTCCTAATCGTATTAAGATTTAGCCACTATTATAAATATACCCTTTCTGCTATTGATTTAGTGCGGAAGATGAGAGAGGGGATATGGGTGTATTTTTTGGGATTAGGGTTTTGTGAGAGAGGCATATTTTGTACACCACTTTGATTATAATGAAGATCTCCGCTCCGTCTTCGCCCGTGGACGTAGGCCGTTGGCCGAACCACGTAAATATTGTACTCTTTATTTTTCTTCTCTCTTTCTCGAATCTCTTTTGGTATTTTCGCATCCGACGAACTAGATCTTCTCGGTTTTAGTTCTAACACTATATTATTGATAATACCAAATACTTAGTGCTGTCGAATTTTGTGCCGTTAGATCTATCTGTTTGACCAGTTTCACTCAATAGATCGTACTATTCAATTAACCACCTACTTAACTCTAGGGAATCACTATCATCCTAACCGCACATCCCTTCATCCAAGAGCCAAAGACCTAATAGCAAGTGGTCGGTACTATTAATAATATAGTAGACTTTTTCTATATATATATATATATTTCGAGCTTTTCAAGCCTAATTCGAGCGAGCCCGGTAATACTCAAGCTTGGCTTGAAATTAATTTCGAGCCTAAATTTTGGCTCAATCTTGACTTGAAATTAATTAGAGCCGAGCTCGAGCGAGCCGAATATCGAGCCGAACGTGAGTCGAAAACGAGCCGGCTCGCTCATTTGCCAGCCCTATCTACAAATATGTCAACATGTCACTTTTGTTCTCTATGTCACTAAGTCCTTTAGCTTTGCTAGGTTCTTATCATCATACATGCATATATAGGGTTAAACCATTCCTTGCTCTTATACTATGATTACTCATGCATTTATACTCATAGCATTCCAATACAACTCACAAGTACCCTACTATGCAAAATAGCCGACATTCACATATGCTCAAAAATGACACTTCAGACATAAGAGGAATTTTGTAACATACTGGACCTTTGCAAATTGCGAGGTTCAAGTGTTTGATCTGTGTGCTGAGCCTTTCCACAGTTTTAGGAGGGTCTTAGATAGTGCTCCGACCCATGACTCGCATCCCGAGAATTGAGGTTTTAAACTTAGCACCAAAATTTAAAAGATTGGATCTTGGTGTCTGCTCTTGGGTTGCCTCAGCAGGACTGTGTACTGGTACAGTCTTGATGGTTGTACCAGAATAGAAAGTGTACCGATACACCTTGATGGTTGTACCGCTACTGTGACGCACCGGACTTTTGCAAATTGCGGGGTTCGAGTGTTTGGACAGTGTCCCGAGTCTTTCCAGACTTTCTGGTGGGTCGTTGACAGTGTTCCGACCTATGGCACGTATTCCGAGAATTGTAGTATTTTATGTAGCGCTAAGGTCACCATAAAGTTGGACTTAGCCTACCCTCGGATTGTATTCTGCACAAGGTGTACCGGTACACTCTTGATGGTCGTACCGGTACACATTTTGTACCGGTACGCGCTTGATGGTTGTACCGGTACACTTGTGGAAAATTTCGAACCCGAGCCTCGGGTTCGCATTTTCGTAGGATGTGTACCGGTACACTTTTCCGTGTACCGGTACACTTTGGCAGATTCTGAGCACTTTGAACTGCAGGGGGTTTTTCGCAATTGTGGACTTCTATATGTATCCTCCACGCCCCTAGGGCTCCTCCTGAGCTTGGAGCAGCAGGAGAGAAGGTAGGGGAGCCCACCTCTTCACCTCTTTCATTTCTTTGATTTTTGTTTGGATTTTTAAGAGATTAAACCCCTCTTTTGCCTCTTTTGTTTGATTTGAGGCTTTTCCCCCTTTGAGGCTTGGTTTTGGAGCAAGGTTGAGGGAAGATCCTTGGACTTAGAGAGGTTAAAGCTTGGATTGAAGCTTCTAGGAGGTAATCTACTTGCTCTCTCCCTCTAGATATGAATTTTGTTGATGAATTCAAGATCAAACCCTAGAAATGGAAATTTAGGGCTTATTTGGGCATTTTGCATCTAGGGCTTTTGGAGTTAGATTGTTTGGACTAGAACCTTCCTTGGGCTTGGATTGGAAGGATTCTAGCTCTCCTTTGGAGCTTAGGAGAGGATTTTTACTCTTGGGGTGAGTTTTGGCCCTTTTGCTAAAATTGTTAAAGTTTGATCTTATAAATGATCGTAATGCCCGCATATCTTGTCGCTCATTACTTTTAGGGTAATTTGAGACTCGGGGACAACTCTGTTCGGCGGATCGAGACCCTACGCGACGGTTCGGTGGGTTTGACCTAGCCTACATATGAGAAATTCTCATATATGGTTACTTATGCTCCGTAAATTGAAAAAGCATGCATATTCTTATTATATACATTTATTATGAATTTTAGAATGCTTAAAAGGCCTATGTTATGCATGTTGAAATTTTGGACTTCTATGTAGTAGAGAGTAGCTTGGTAGGCCTATAGTTGCATTTAGCATTCTATATGAGACGTGAGTTCATGCTTCTATAGTGTAAATGAGCTTTGGATCATGCATTTAAACTTAAGTTTATTTGAGACATGAAAGATGACAAAATTGCCATATAGAGGTATTGAACTAGAATGTATGTGAACTAGAGAGCTAATGTCATCAAGCGGCATTGAGCTCGGGACATGTGTGAACCTAGTGAGTAGGGCCATCGAGGGACTTGGGTTACAGGTTGGACACCAAATTGCCTAAGTGTCATCAAGGGGCACTAGGCGTGGCAAATGCTAAAACTTCACATTGTGACTTAGACTAGATCTTCGGGATGCTAGTTATGATACCATGTTAGAGACATGAGGATTGGATATTTGAGACTTGGACTACGCTTGCTTGCCATTTGTGCTCATTCGCACATGCTTGTGAGGGTCGCTCCCTACAAGCCGGCACTCCGGAGTTAGCCTACGCGACTACGTTCGCTCGTGCGGTATTGAGAAGCCTACGGGGTCGAGTGGGACAGACACATTCCAAGAGTAGGGATGTCGGGCTACCACAGACACTTAGGCGGCACAAGCTGGACTACCTTGGGTAGGTCCTTAATTGGAAATGGAAATCGACACGGTGTTGAATATGAACAATCACTACTAGATAGGATTAGTAGTTGGATTACTTGGACACGCTTATGATATAGCATTGGTACATTTAGTATACTTGCCGGTTTCATTATTGCATCGTAGTATACTCGGTTGTTTGGATAGAGTTTACCCTTATGCATTGACATATTGCATCGTGAGGTTTACTTGTTTATTATGTTGAGACATATTAGTATGCATTGGACATATTATCTTATGATAGCGTAGATGTACATCACCATGGCATCATGCTTACTTGAGACATATGGGTTAGCACTTCAATTATGCTTTCTTACTGTTGTTACTGTTATCCTTATTGTTGTTTATTATACTTACTCCTTTTCTTTTGGGGCCTAGTGGTGCGATGAGCTGAGGTCAGTAATTGCCCACTGGGAACTATAAATTATAGTTCTCACGCCCTCTTTTTCTCGATGTTTTTCAGAGCCTTCCACTCAGGGTGAGGCCAGGGATCGCGGGAAGGGAGTTGCTTCGAGCTAGCTTCCTTCGAGGACGGGTTGCTAGGTGGTCTACCTCTCGATTTTTGTTTCCTTTTGCGAGAGGTTGAGAGTTCTACCAGTGTATTAGAGACCACCGTTTTTGTACTTTTGAGACAGATATTGTACTACTTATGACTCCTTTTATCGTCTAGCTTTACTTCTTTACCTTGGTGTAGATGTTAGAACTTTACTCGCTCTGATATCATTAGCTGCTCATTATTTCACTTCTTCTATTTGTTTTATTACTTGCTTTTACTTCCGCTTTTATTGTAGACGCCTTATATGTGTAGACATATGGCGGGTCTGGGCACGCTACCGGGAGGGCCTCCGCCGGTCCCGGGGCGTGACAGCTACAGATCAGAGTTTCTGCCAACCCAAGGCTCGGGTTTGTGTTTTCGTAGGATTTGTACCGGTACACTTTCCCGTGTACCGGTACACTTTGACAGAATGCGAACTGATGGTTCTGCAGGGATGTTTTTGCATTGTGGCTTCTCTATATTAGCACCCACGCCCCTAGGGCCTTCCCTGAGCCTGGCACCAGTAGGGAAGAGGTAAGGGAGCCCTCCACACCTCCCTTTTTTATTTCTTTGATTTTGCTTGGATTTTGAGAGATTAAACTTCTCTTTTTGCTTCTTGGTGCCAACTTCACCATGGAAGGAGCTTGGAACTTGGTGTTTGGAGCTTGATTGAAGGGAGATCTTCAACCTAGTTTGCTTTGAGCCTTGATTGAAGCTTCTAAGAGGTTAGTAACAAGTTTATTTCCTCTAGATTTCTTGTTTTAAGTGTTGTTTTGAGATGAAACCCTAGATTGGAAACTTAGGGTTGATTTTGGGCATTTTGGACTTAGGTGTCACTCCCCGGGGCCGATTTTAAAAGCCTTTTAAAAACAGAGTTGCGGAAAACGTGCCATTTTTTTTTTTTCAACCTGGCCCACGCGACGTACAGACCCGCCACAAATACAAAGTTCCTCTGTCCACTCGGACAGAGTCTCATTTGTATTTGCACGGCGTACCAGCTATACAACAGGATCTCAACCACAACCTACATTTACCAATCAACAACCAAAGCATGATATGCATTTTCGTACAGCTAACAATCCTTAGAATGATGCATGCCTCTAAGCACTCCTCAGGCGCTGGATGATGCAATGCACAATACAACAAACATCCTATTTAAAAGTGCTCCCCACCCGGAAGCTTTTGTTTTTAAACTCTAATTCATTCATCATGAAAATCATTCGAAAACCTTTTTAAAACTGTTTCCCACAAGAAAACTCTGTTTTAAAAACCAGCTACCTCGAGGGGTAGAAAACCACGATATGTAAATACAAGAAAATCCGATATCCATAAAATCAACATCCAAATTCACAAACCTCAGTTCACATGCATAAATAACGAAAACATCCACAGATCTACCAAAACTAGATCACCAACATTCAAACAATTATAAAAATCAGCTAACTGAACCATTATTTAAATGACTACTAAAGGCGGGAAAGAAATACAACCAGGGTGGCGATCGCTATACCATACTAGCTAGATCGTCCTCTCGTCGATCCCAAAATCCAACTCCTCGTCTATGTCACCTGGGGGGGGGGAAATGGGGGGGTGAGAAATGTCAACCATGGTTTTCTCAGTGGGTACGACAGAGCCACGAAGGCAAGCCGTAATCACCGGAAACCAAAGGAGATAGATAAACAAACATAGATACTGATATATGAAAACGAACTACAGTAGCTACAACAGATAAATAAGAAGCAATAAACAAACCTGCTACTCTATAGATAACAATGCAAAGAATGCCTCAAAGTACTGAATAGAAACTGTACCCAATCTGTGCCTGCTGTATTGGTCCGGAGACCTCAAGCGCTGCCTGTCACTAACTGCACCGACCTGATCCATCCGCCCCGCAGGACGACCTATCCGGATAAGTACACCTCCGATCGGTGGCCAAACCGATCCGGTGTCATGAATACCCCCAAGTGCTGTGACTCAGTCAATGCTGGTATGCTCAAACAAGAACCCGGCTAAAGCCGGTGCCTAGGCCGAAGCCAACAAGGGCGTACAACGCCGAACTGTAATAGATGCTAGGGCGTACAATGCCGAACGTCGATCAATCAGATCGAAACACATGACAAGAAAGTCGATGTGTTGCCTGGACCCAAGGTCCACAGAGACACTGAAATACAAATGCATCCTGCTCTACATGTTTATCAACTACTAACCAAATGGAATCAAAGAGGTACGATATACGAAAGATAAGCAAACAAAGACATGTAGAGACTAAATACTGGAATAGAAAAACAGGAAAAGGAGGTGAAACGCTCTCATCGACTACCAGCTCGAAGCACCCACCTGTCACTGTCACGTCGGAACGCTGGGTACGCACAGAGTCTACCGGACCTAAGAAGATCTACCAAGTCAGAATCCAAACCACTAACCCAAAGCACGAGACTCACAAACCCCCACACAGGATCCCCGTAATCGGTTTCCCAAAACCGATTACCGTAACTCACCGGAAGTCCCGAAAACCACACCAGGACGCCGTCGGGACCCACTAAGTGTCCCGAACTCACCGACTCGTACCACGAATCACCCGCTGCCCCAAAACATTCCAATTTGGATGCCTTGGCAGCGAACACGAGGTAACACAACAATACGATCATCGCCGGATAATCGTACGAATCCGGATTCCCGGAAGTTTCTATTTCGACACCGGAACCCTCCGTCGCTCACCTATCATCATCGAACCTACAAAATAATGATGGTGACCAGCCAACAAGGCTCAGCGACAAAACACAGAGCAAACAAACACCGTCGAAAAGAATCCGAACCGAAATCGCGTTCTTTCGACGAATTTCGTCGAAAAACGCACCGAAATCGACCTTTCGATTTCCGCGGGAGCTAACGGATCATGGACAATCAGTCCGGAGGTCAAACACACTTACACACGCTACCCACAGTAGCCACACAAAACACAATTGCATAAAAGCCCCTCAATTTACATAAAATTCCATCATTTTATGTAATTTGAGGATCAAGCGGATCGTTCACGCAAACCCGAAGTCCGTGCTCATGATCCGGAGTCCGTGCTCATGATCCGGAGCACAGCGGCTCGCTGTGGGAAGCGCGGGAGCAACCCGAAGGTTCAGCGAATAGCGCGCAGTCAGGGAAGATCGCGCCGAACAGAACTAACCGGACACTTCTGATCCAAGGGAAGGTGAGCATTGTGATCAGCACTGACCAGCGGTCACCGTGCTCACCTCCGGAGGCATCGGAACAGCCTCGGATCGCCGAAAAAACAAGCACAAACCCGAAACAGCAGCCAAAAAGGCTGAAACGGAGCGACATCGCCAAAACAGCGGAACGGGGCCTTCCCGACAGAAACCAAGGTGAGCACGATGATCAGAAACTTGCCAGGATCATCGTGCTCCCTTCCGCAGAGATCGGGGAGGCTCGGGAAGCTCAGAACACAAACCCATCCAAAATAAGCCCTATTTCGGGCTTGGCCGGAGCAAGCTTGCTCCGGCCGGCTTCCGGCAGCATGGCGGCATGCGCGGCGGCCAGGGACGGGTGCGGGGGAGGTGAGGAGTACCGTGCTCACCTCGGTTGACGGCGGGGTGCGACGGCGGTGTCGGGGAAGCAAGCTCAGCCCGCACGAGCTCCGGCTCGGGTTCCACGGGCAATGGCGGCCACGGCGGCGGCCGAGGAGCTCCGGGACGGCGGAGGAGGGTTGCAGGAGGCCGGAGGGGTGCCAGGAGTGCGGCCTCGAGCGGCGGCGGCGCGGGGAAGAAGCCGCGGGCTTGCCTCGGACCGAGCGGGTCTGGGGCGGCCACGGCTGGCCGAGGCGGCGGCGGCGGCGCGTCGGGGCGGCGGCGACCGGCGGGAAGGGGCGCCCGGGCACGGGGGATGTCGGCGGGAGGGTTTCCAGGCGGTGGCGGCGCGCTGGCAGCAGCTGCAACCCCGCTCGGCCAGGCTCGGCCTGGGTTGCAGCAGACCGCAGGAGCAGCAGCGGCGGCGCCCGGCGACGGCGGCGGTCGGCGGGGAAGGTTGCCGGAGCACGGTGAAATCCAGGGGGAGGGTCTGCAGGAGGCGCAGCCCCGGGCCTTCACACAACCCGAGAGGAGAGAGGGAGAGAGAAAGAGATGGAGAAAGATGGAGAGTGGGTGGAGAGGAGAGCTCCGGCAGCCGGCGGCGTGCTCAGGTGGCCGGGGCGCGCGCAGGGGGAGCAGGGGAATGTGGGGGAGGCGGCTAGGGGGCTAGGGCAAGGCTAGGTTAGGGTTAGATGGCTCCAAACCCTAGAAAACAACTATATACAGGGTGCAACTAAGCGAGAAAGCCCCTCAAACATCGGAATTTCAATCCGAGTCCCTCACAGTACGACTAAAACGCATGAACGCCCCTCCACGTGCGATCCCTCGCGAAACGGTACATAAAATATCGCGACTTTTGCGAAAATACCGTTTTGCCACTACCGACCTATCCTCGATCAACGCGCGGTCTCCGCAGATCCGTCCGTCAGATTCGCGAACGGACCACACCAGTGCGATCAGCACGACAGAGACAACAAAGCTGCAATTTCGTTTCGTCTTGATCGACCACGGATTCACGACAAAATCCAACCTTCTTCGAATAAAAGGAAACACACACATAAATACATATAAAACATGTATTTTTGGATTTTCTCGAAATCCGTGCGTCAAACTCAAAATCCGTCAGCGTCATTGTTTCCAGAACAGCTGAATCGATCGAAACGAGCTATTGGACTGCTATGAACAGAGTCCGGTACGAGCCAGAAGCCAACTTCTCACCGCGGCTTCTCCGGAAAATCGAGTTACTATTCACTTTAAGTGAAACTTGGAAATCGCGTAGAATTTCTGTTTTAACTCGTTTTCGCCCGAAACTTGACGAGTGCTTTTGTAATTAAATTACACACAAAAATCGTCAACTGAGAGTTTAGCTATACTGCAAAAATCTCAATCCTTACATTAGGGCTTTTGGAGCTTGATTCCTTGGTTTAGAACCTTCCTCTAGGCTGAAATGGAAGAGTTCTAGCTTCATTTTGAGGATCACTAGAGATTATCACCATTGTAGGTGAGTTTTTGCCCCTTTGCTAGAATTGGTTAATGTTTGAGCCTAGGGCTTTTCGTAACGTATGTGTATCTCTTCTCTTGTAACCTTTAGGGTACTAGGAGAATTGTGGACAACTCCGTTCGGCGAAACGAAGGAGTTTTAGTGAAGCTTCTGTGGGTTTGATCTCACCAAGGATAAGAAAATCTCATTTTTGTTGATATGAGTATTGTAAAATAGAAAATCATGCATTTTCATGTTAGATGCATTATTTGTGAATTTTAGAACGCTTAAAATGCCTATATTGTATACGATGCATTTTTGGACCTCTATGTAGTAGAGAGTTTGCATGTGAGACTTATGCATGAGATTTGCTTTTGCAATTGGGACTTGGAATCATATTTCATTTAGTGAAATTGACATTGTAATATGCCCTTGGACTTATGAGAATTAATAATGCCATAAAGAGGCTTGGGAATTGAGTGGCTTGTGAATTAGTAAGCTAATGTCATAAAGCGACATTGAGCTCGAGTTATATATGAACCTAGTAAGAATGCCATAAAGAGGCATGAGAATTGGAACAAGTTTGGATATAGCAATGCTATAGTGTCATAAAGAAGCACTAGACTTAGTGAATGTTGGAACTTCACCTTGTGACATAGAACTAGACCGATGGTTGCTAGTGGATATTACCATGTTAGAGACTGATGATCGGGTACTTGAGACGATGACTATGCTTGCGTGCCATTTGTGCTTATTCGCACATGCTTGTGAGGGTCGTTCTCTACAAGCCGGCACTCCGGAGTTGGCCTATGCGACTTATGTTCGCTCGTGCGATATCGAGAAATCTACGGGGTTGGGAAGGATAGACTCATTTCTAGAATGGGAATGTTTGAGCTACCACCGGTACGTAAGTGGCACAAGCTGGACTACACTTGTGTAGGTCCTAAAACAAGATTGAACAATGATAACAATCCATAAATGATAATCATTACTAGATAGGGTGTAGTAGTTGGATTAGCTTGACATGCTTAATGCGTAGCTTTGGACATTTAAGACATGTAGTATGCTTAGTAATATCACTCATTGCATTACAGTATACTTACTTGCCGTGTGGGATCATACTAGTTATGTTTTGGACATACTTGATCATGGTAGAATGAATGTACAGCATATTGACATTATATTGTTTATGGCATAGTAGTTTAGCATTTATACATGCTTTCATATCTGTAGTTTATTTCTATTGCTTTTTGTATCTACCTTACTCTTTTGGGCCTAGTGGTGCATTGTGCTGAGGTCAGTAATTGCCTACTGGAAACTATAAATTATAGTTCTCACGCCCTCTGTTTCTTGTTTCCTTTCAGAGCCTTCCACACCGGGCGAGGCTATGGACCGCGGAAAGGGCATCGCCTCGAGCTAGCCCTTTGGCGAGGGATGTATCGATAGGTGGTCTACCTCTCATTGGTTTTATTTTAAAGAGGTTGAGAGTTGTACCATGTATAGAGACCACCCATTTTGTATTTTGAGACAGTTGATGTATTTACCCTATGTTTTACATTAGTGGATTAGTTTTCTTTTCCTCTACTTGTTGTTAGATTTTAGCTGCTGGTTGCCCTGATATCTCTAGTTGTCTTACTTTCCTTGCTTTCATATCTTTATTGTTGTAGACGCCTTATATGCGCAGGCATATGGCGGATTTGGGCACGCACCGGGCGGGCCTATGCCGGGTCCCGGGGCGTGACAAATTTCGAGATCCTCGGTATGCACCACCCACCTTTGATGGTTGTAAGAAGACTACGGTGAATTTTTTGGGATTTTCGAAGCCCTACTTTATCGTCTGCGGCAAAACGAAGCCAAATTAGGCTTTTTCTCAATAACTTTATCTAGACCTTTTCGTAACGTCAAACGGAGTTGTCCCACGCGTCGGGAATACCCCTAATTAGGTTTCCAAAAGGTCAATTTACCTCGAAAACAACCAGAGGCAAAAACCCCAAAATCCATGCCCTAACAATGCCATTATGGGATTTCTCCTAGATTGATCTTATCTCTAAGCAAATACTAGCTTAGAATCACCTAGGAAGCTCTCTAACACTATTTCCAAGCCATTTGGATCATTCCTAGGGCATCTACTTTAAACCTTGGATGTTCACCATGGGAGCACCTTGAGAAAACCATAGTTTCATGGTGTTCAAGGCTCACAATGCTTCTAAACATGAGAGAAGCCCCAAAACCCTAAGTTCCATAGTGGAAATCCAAACCCTAGATGAGCTTTTGCACTAAAACTCACCTTAGCCAAAACCTATCCCCAAGTCCACATTGTAGGAGAGCCCTAGATCTTCTCCAAGCCACCAAAACCCAAGCTTCTCCTTCAAATCTCCTCAAATCAACCTTTTGGAGAGCTCTCTAGAGAGAGAAAATAAGAGAAATGAGAGAGAGGGAGTGAATGGCTGTGGGAGAGGGAGAAAAGGGGTATTGGGGTTTTATTAAGATGCTACAATTGCATTTAGACCCTTCCCATTTCCATAATTGTAGCAGTTTTCATCTTGCTGTTAGACCCAAAGTATACCGATGCACGGGATTTTGTACCGGTACATTTCCTGTGCATAGGCAACCCGAGAGCAAGGTTCTCGGTTTCGTAGTATTTGTACCGGTACACTTTGAAAGTGTACCGGTACACTTTCAGTTTTTTTTTCAAATCCGAGAGCTTACTCTTCTCGGGCTGCAGGGCTATATCGGTGACAACTCGGTGGTTGTACCGGTACACTTTGCCCAGAATGCTTGCTTTGCGCTGTTTTCGATTCTACTTTGTGCCGATCGATGCTAAAACCTTTCTAACACCTCTTAAACTCATTTTTAGCCCTTCCAACCTTGTTGGAATGCTAAACGAAACTTGTCCAACTATTTCTTTCGCATTGTTCCCTTTTAAATCGCGCCGAGCAATGCTAAAACTTGCTTAACACTCTCGGGACTCGACTTTGACCCTTCCAATATTGTTGGAATGCCAACCGGACTTTGTCATCCATTTCTCTCAGCACTTTAACCAATTTGGCTAAAGTTCGATAATTGCTATCGAGGTTTCGATACGTTACAATTCGATCTCATCAAGCGTCCACGCCCTCGCAATTTTTGGAGCAAACTGAGCCCACGCATCTTGATCTTACTCAACGGCTTCGAAAGCCTTCGGTAATTTCTCTCGATCTTATCAGCCTATTTAAAGTTCAAGATATGGGGGATTTCTTCTTTTTTTTTGCAAAAAAATAGGTTCAAGATCTGGGGGATTTCTTCTTCTTCTTTTTTGCAAAAAAATAGAGATTTTCTATCTTATGGGTTCTTGTTATATAATGTTTGGTGTCAAATGGTGTGAAATAGAGAAGTTTGTTATATTTATGGGATTTCTTTTTTCCACCCAAAAAAAAGAGATTTATGGGTTCTTATAAAAAAAAAAGAGACTTAATTTATCTTTTATAANTCTTGTTATATAATGTTTGGTGTCAAATGGTGTGAAATAGAGAAGTTTGTTATATTTATGGGATTTCTTTTTTCCACCCAAAAAAAAGAGATTTATGGGTTCTTATAAAAAAAAAAGAGACTTAATTTATCTTTTATAATGTTATGTCAATTTTTATAATGTCAGTTTCATTTTTTATGAGCTCTATAATGAGATTTCACTTGTTGTTATATTTTACCTTACTAAAATTATTATGTAGTCATTTAAAAAATTTTACTTTTTATAAAATTAACAGATGGATAGTGGGGATGTTTACTATTCACATGGCTCAGATGATTTTGATGATGTATCTTCAAATGGGCAAGGAACCGAATCTCTATTTGGTGGTATGAGTTATTCTCAAAGTAGAGAGGATGATGGAACTTTGCAAGTTGATTCACAAAGTAGAGAATTAACTCCTTTAATCCAGCAAGAACATGACACCCCAAATATAATTGTTCATGCAGCAGAATCATCAATTGATGAGCCACGCAATGGATTGGAGTTTAAATGTGAGAGGAAGCAAGGAGATTTTATAATATCTATGCATACAAAACTGGATTTAGCATATGGAAAGCTAGTCATTACAAAGCAAAAGGAAAAATAATATGGTTACATCACATTACTATGTTTGCTCAAAAGAAGGACATTACAATTCTCGAGCACAAGTGCAAGGTGATAAAGGCACACCTCAGAAATCGATGCAGTATAGTCGAACGGGTTGCAAAGCGCATTTGAGGATCAAAACGCAAGAAGATAGCAAATGAACAGTGACTGCTTTTGAAAAGGAACACAATCATAATTTAGTTACAAGTCCTTCGAAAACTCGTTTTCTTCGATCTCATTGTTCGATTACTACTGAACAAAAGCAAGTTATTCATATGTTAACTGAACAGAATATTTTAACTAGTCAAATAACGACATTTATGACGGCAAGAAAAAGAGGATCACATCACAAGGAAGGATCTAAACAATCAAGTTTCTGAGAGGAATAGAAGACTAAGAGGTGTTGATATATCATCCACTATTGATTACTTTCACAAAATCCAAGCCAAAGATCCGTCCTTCTTTTATACAATTGAGGTTGATGAGGAAAATACAATACGAAACTTATTTTGGATTGACGGAAGGTCGAGAATGGCATACCAAAACTTTGGAGATGTCATTACTTTTGACACAACTTATATGACAAATAAATATTATATGCCATTCGCTCCTTTCATAAGAGTTAATCATCATCGCCAATCAATCTTTTTTGGGTGTGCACTTATTATAAATGCAGGCGGCAAGTAAGAGGAACTCTGAAAATAGAGCCAAGTTATCAATGCCCCATCGTACAAGTAGTAAGCCATTCCAACAAATTATTTACAAGAAGGTAATATAAATTGACATAATAATTTTTTAGTATTTTGTTGTAGTCATTAATTGATATTAACCAATATTTTGTGTAGGGAGGCAAGGATGGTAATCCACCAAGCTTAGCGACAATATTTTTTGAGACTCGAAAAAAAGGTGGACAACTTGAAGAAGATGATACAAATAAGAAATATGTAAGTCCTTGCACTTACTTTTGTTATAATTGATTCTATTTGCGCATTCTTATATAACTATTTTTGTATGTTAAATTATATTTTGAAGGATGAAATTCTTGAAGCCTCACAATCACAACCACAACTATCCAATATAGAGCTCATTGAAAAATGCTTTGGAACTCAATGTCGTCAACATGTTGTTTGCTATGGGGGTGGTGTGAAGCCGATTGATTTAAAAGTTTCTTACTCTTCTAGAGCTGAACTTCATGCCAAACTTTGTGAAACTCATAAGGAAAATCAGTCACTTAGGAGTCGTATGGATGGAATGGAGGCGGAACTACAAAAAATTAAGGAAATGCTCCAGCAACATCATAATATTTCTCCTCCACCTTCTCCATCTGAAGGTTTGTTTTTAAATATTTCTCTAGGCTTCAATAAACTTGATAGTCTTTATACATATGCATTCTTCACATAATTATCTTTTATGTACTTCATTTCTTAGACTTTGTTAATGTTTTCTTTATCTTTCACAATAATCATAGTTATAAAATTTTAATTAGACATTCATATTATGATTATTCCCGTTGTATTAGTCTAATACATACCTTATCTTTTTGTAGGTAATTGATGGTGATATATGAAGGATTGAAAATCTGATCCAACGTTGATTAGGCGTGCCGTCAAGTATTTTTTTGGGTCTTCGTTTGGAAAACAAAACTCTCAACAACTTTATTCTATTTTATTTTTCATATTTTGGAACTTTGATGGTTTAAGAATGTTGTTTAGTTTGTTGGTATGATTAGACTTGTAATGGATTGATGACAAATCCAAACTTTGTTAGTTTTACTTTTTGGATGCGTGGGGATAGTTAGTCATGAGTTTAGAAGGTGTTTAGAGGTATTCGGTGCAAGTTGGGCGCGGGAATGGACCTCGGAATCATGTTTGTAATATACCGGATTTTTAATATAAAAGTAAATATAAATAAAAATAGTATGAGATACTATTTTTATTTGACTTAGAGAAGTTAAATACAAGTCGGAAACGACTACTACTGAAATCGGAACAGAAACAGAAGATTTTGAATTTTCTGTGAGAACCGAGGCTATTTTAGCAGAAAATTCACAGTGTCAGAAAATTATGAAAACTTGGAATATGTCGGGATTATTTTTATAAGGCTAGATTTAAAGTTTCATGTCATTCCGACACCCGGAAAGTGGAAAATAAAATCTGACTGCTATCTGATAGAGATTTCAGTTCGGTAGAGCTTTCGGTGACCAAAAATGGTCGAAACTGAAAGATTAAAATTTCTTTCTTCTAGTTAAGTAAAACCGTGCCTAGCTGTCAAATTTGAGCTCAAAAGGACATTCAGAAGGGCTCCGGCGAAAAATGTCAGTTTCTGTACTGCAAAACTGAATGTAAGCTATATTATGTTGGGGGGGGCTATTGTGTAACAAAAAGGCTTCCCCTTTGTTTCGGTTCAACCCGAGAGAGAGAGAGAGAAAGAGAGAGAGAGAGAGAGCTCTTTCTCTCTTGTTCTTAGCTCACACCTCACACCACTCTCACCCTCTCTTGTAAGCTCTGCACCAAAGAGAAGAAGTGGTGGAGAAAATGGAGATTGGAGCAAAGGAGTAAAGCATCTCCTTCATCTTCTTCCTTAGCTTGGAGAGGAAAAGCTTGTTGAGGTAAGCTTAAGCCCCTCTCATGGTAGATTGCTAAGGAATGATTTGTATGCCCTAGAAATGGATTTAATAGAATCCTTAGATGCTAAATGAATGACTATTGCATGAATTAAGAGGTTATATATGATGATTTCTTACAATAGTGCATCGTAGGGCTCAAAAATAGGATTTTGCAAAATGTAAGGGTTTGATCTAAATTAACCCTATACAAACCAAATTGTTAGATTTCCTGACGCGTTGGCAAAGTCGGTTCGGCAATCCGTCGAGGCTACGTGAAGATATGGGAAAAAAGGACGTTTTTGGCTTCGTTTTCGCCTGGAGGGCCGAGGCAGCGTCCAAAAATCACGAAAACGGATTCCTAGTACCGCGGCATCTAGATGAAGCCCTTTAAAACTCGAGGCCGCGGATTGACGCACGGTTGGTGATTATTTGCAAGATTGGGCCGAATCGGACAACGAGTACCGCGGGAGCCCGATTGCAAGTGACTACAAGCAATCGGAGAGTGATATTGTAAGAAAGTGAATTCTCAAAATCCGAGAGTTGGACTTCGTCCAGGATCGACTAATTGTCAAGTGAGTAGGCTTCGGAGAAGCTAGAGATGTCCAAAATACAAAAAGTGCTTTGGAGTCGAGTCCACGAAAGCAAATAGTGCAAAATCTCCACTTGGCAGATTCTGCTCTCGGGGACCGGTCCCTGGCAAGGAAGGACCGGTCCCCGTAGCTGGTGGTTGCGGGGATGCTTGATGCAACCGGTCCCCAGGGCTGAAGGACCGGTCCCCGTAGGTGAAATCAGCGAGCAGAGAAAAATTTGGCTAAGTCCTGAGAATCCCACTTTCGGGAACCGGTCTCTTAGGCAAGGACCGGTCTCCCAGGGACCGGTCTCTCGGGCAGGGACCGGTTCCCGTACGCGTGAATTTTGGGAGGTCCTCAGGGACCGATCCCTGGCAGGGAAGGACCAGTCCCTCCGCGCAAAATCTGTCGAGGCAGAGCTGTTTGAGAGAAGCAAAGTTGAGGAGCTTAGTTGCATTTGTTACATTAGATGGAGGGTATTAGAGAGAAAAACTCCCTCTCTTTCTCTCATCTACTCCCTAACACCCCTCTCTCTCTCTCCCTTAGCTCTCCCTCTCTCTCTCAAGGAAGAGAAGAAAGAAAAGAGAAAGAGAAGAAGGAAAAGAGAAGGAGAAGAAGAAAAAGAGAAGAAGAAGAAGGAGGAGAGCTTGGAGAGGATCATCTCCACCACCTCCCTCTCTCCCTCTTCATCCTATTTGAGCTAACCTTGAGGTAAGCTCTTGAGCCCTAATGGTAGAACTTAGGGTTTTTGGATTTTTGGCTTTTGAAATGAAGTCAAATGGACTTCTAGCACCATTACTGGTGGATTAGAGCTTGAGGCTAGGGTTTCATGGTGCAAATTGCAAGATGTGAACCCTAGGGCACCCAAATGGGGGTTTTTGATAAATGATGAGATTGATCTCATTTAGTGGCTTGTAAACCTAATTGATAGGTTTCTAAACGCGGGGGCGAAGTCGGATTTTCGATTCGTCGAGCGAGTGAAAAGCTATCGGCGAAATATAGCTGATTGAGCACCGTTTTGGACCAAGGAGGCCGAGACCTCGTCGTAACGTTTGTTGGGAAGCGGTTCTAGAACCTTCATACCCTCAAAAGGTGGGGGGTGTCATCCCGAAGCAACCGAACTCTTTATTATGTCTTAGAATAACATATAATTTCATCTCTTGCATGTTGCATTATAGGATTGCATTGTAGTACCTTTTCCTTATGCTTCTAAATGTTAACCTAGTATACATGGAATACTTGGTGAAATGGATAGGTAAGGATTGGGTCGGAACATGGATCCTATAGTGCTAAAGGAAAGAGATGAACTCGATGGTTATTTAGTAACATAGAGAGTAGCATCTAAATGTTTAAAGAACAGAACGAGTGGCATTATGTAGTGTATTTGACACTAGAGGTTCATGAACTTAGGGATAGGTGGATTCCCTAGAAAATGACTCGTGAATAATGAACTTAGTAGAGCTAAGTAACTATGCATGAATGTCGGAATAGGTGAGTTCCGAGAGAAATGTTGGCCCTAGTTCATAAGGTATCCTCACGTGGAGAGGATAGATCAAGCTCACGGTCTGTTATTCGGGATGGTAAAGCCATCCATATCCTCACATGGAGAGGATTGGTCGTCGAGTACTCCGGAGTGTCGGGCGATTAGGACAGATTGATGTCCGCAGACAGTCCCGAGTACGCAGGCACATAGAGCCTCCTTACCCAATGGGATGGATATGTGAGGCGTAGGCAAACCTAAGGGTTTCGCCACAAATTGGGTAAATGAAAAGTTAACATTGTCATCGAACATTACTTGTCGAACATGGATCGAACTTGTTAGCATGATAGTAAACTTCTACTAAATGATGCATGCATTTATTTCACATGATTATAGGCATAGTAGCATAGTTTTCCTATTATGTCTTTACAGCTTTGATATATATATATATATATATATATATATATATATATATATATATATCTGTTTCGTTGTTACTTTGCCCACTTGGGCCTAGTGGGGAGATGGCGGAGTCGGCGGTCGAGCCCACTGGAAACTATGGAAGATAGTTCTCACCCCACTTTACTTCCACAGCTAGGTACAGGTTTGCCGGGCGAGGACCGCGGCAAGGGCATCGCGCTCGACCAGTGAGGATTATTGGTAGAGTAGTAGCTTTCCTTTTACATTAGCACACCTATGTATTCGAGAGAGATTCATGTAGGTGAGAACTTTGGAGAGCTATGTACTTGATGAACATGTATTCATTTTGGGAAAGAAAATATAATTGTATAAAGAATGCAAATGTGATGTAATAGTTAGTAGTTCTCTCTTTATTTCACTTGTGTATCTTGTAGATTACTTGCTCTTTGTTGTTGGCACTCTTTGTGCCCTGTTGATTGTGTACTTATAGAATTTAAAATTCTGGGTAAATTCTTGTACTCGATCTGTTGTTGAGCCTTGGGCGGACAGAGGAGATACTGTCCGTTCGGTGTCCATTCGCCGCACCCGAACCGTGCCAAATTGGTAGGGGTTTCGGGGCAGGGGCGTGACAGATATTAGATGGGTTGTGCTCACCGAAGCGATTAGGTTGCTTCCATGCCAAAGTGAAGTATGTGTCACGCCCCGGGACCGGCGGAGGCCCTCCCGGTGGCGTGCCCAGACCCGCCATATGTCTACACATATAAGGCGTCTACAATAAAAGCGGAAGAAAAGCAAGAAATAGAACAAATAAAAGAAGGGAAATAACCAGCAACTAATGATATCAGAGCAAATATAGTTCTAACATCTACACCAAAGTAAAGAGATAAGGATAGACAATAAAGGAAATCATAAGTAGTACAATATCTGTCTCTAGTACAAAAATGGTGGTCTCTATACATATACGGGTACAACTCTGAACCTCTCACAAAAAGATAGCACGAGAGGTAGACCACCTATCGAACGATCCCTCGGTAAGCACGCTAGCCCGAGGCGATACCCTTTCCGCGATCCCTGGCCTCTCCCTGAGTGGAAGGCTCTGAAAAACATCGAGAAAAAGAGGGCGTGAGAACTATAATTTATAGTTCCCAGTGGGCAATTACTGACCTCAGCTCTTGCTCCACTAGGCCCCAAAAACAAGGGTAAGCAACGATAATAATAAAGCAATATGGAGCATATATATAAACTGCTGAAAGAAAGCATAAATGAAATGCTAGTCTACTATGTCTCAACATAAAAGCAAGTAAACCTCACGATGCCATATATCAACGCATAAGGGTAAACTTTACACAAACAACCGAGTATGCTACGATGCGATAAAGAAACCGGCAAGTATACAAAATGTACCAATGCTATATCATAAGCGTGTCCAAGTAATCCAACTACTAATCCTATCTAGTAGTGACAGTTCATATTCGACACCGTGTCGATTTCCATTTCCAATTAAGGACCTACCAAAAGTAGTCCAGCTTGTGCCGCCTAAGTGTCTGTGGTAGCCCGACATCCCTACTCTTGGAATGTGTCTGTCCCACTCGACCCCGTAGGCTTCTCAATACCGCACGAGCGAACATAGTCGCGTAGGCTAACTCCGGAGTGCCGGCTTGTAGGGAGCGACCCTCACAAGCATGTACGAATGAGCACAAATGGCAAGCAAGCATAATCCAAGTCTCAAATATCCAATCCTCATGTCTCTAACATGGTATCATAACTAGCATCCCGAAGATCTAGTCTAAGTCACAAAGTGAAGTTTCAACGGTTGCTACGCCTAGTGCCCCTTGATGACACTTAGGCAATTTGATGTTCAACATGTTTTCCAAATCCCTCAATGGCCCTATCCACTAGGTTCACACAAGTCCTGAGCTCAATGCCGCTTGATGACATTAGCTCTCCAATTCACATGATATCAAGTTCGATGCCTATAATTGTAGCAATTGTCATCTTTCATGTCCCAATTAAACTTATGTTTAAACGCATGAATCATAACTCATGTACTCTCTAGAACCATGAAATTAAACCTCATATAGAATGCTAAATGCAACCAAAGATCTCCCAAGCAACTCTCTACTGCATAGAGGTCCAAAAATTCATCATATATAACTTATGCACTTTAAGCATTCTAAAAATCATAATAAATACATTTAATATGAAAATGCATGAATTATTAGTAAACAAGGCACTTATCACCAAATATGAGATTTTCTCATATCAAAGGCTAGGTCAAACCCACCGACGACAACGAAGCTTTTCGTTTGCTCCAACGGAGGTTTCTATAAGCTTTCTAGCACCCTAGGAACATCAAAAAGAGTGTCATCCAAACGAAACGGAGAGCGAAAAGCTCAAACATTAAGCATCTAGCAAGATGGGCAAAACTCACCTCAAGAGTAGAAATCTCTTCCTATGCTCCAAAAGAGAGTTAGAACCCTTCCAATCTAACCTAGGGGAAGGTTCTAATCCAACCAATTGAGCCTCAAAAGCCCTAAAACGAAAATGCCCAAAATAAACCCTAGAATCCCAAATCTAGGGTTTCATCTCAATGAAACCTTTAAAAACCAAGATTAGAAGAAAGGATCTTGCCACTTACCTCTTAGAAGCTTCAAAATCAGCTCAAAGTTCTCAAACTTCAAGTATCTTCCCTCAATCAAACTCCAAATCCAAGTTCCAAGCTCCAACAATGGTGGAAATAGCTCCAATAGGGAAAAAGAGAGGGAAATCCATCAAAATCCAAGAAATTGGAGATCAAATCCAAATAGGGGAAAAGAGGGGCTCCTTACCTTGCTCCTCCTCAGGTTCCAGCACAAGGGAGGCCCTATGGGGCGTGGGTGCTGTTATAAGGGTGCCACAATCGCAAATAAGCCCCTGCAGAACAAACTGCACGAAATCAGCCTCCTTGTACCGGTACACGGGATCTTGTACCGGTACAAGGGCTGCGAAAATCCAAATCCGAGGCTCAGGTGCGCGGTCCTGCGGCACTGTACCGGTACAAGCCCGATGGCTGTACCGGTACAACCATCAACATTGTACCGGTACAAGACCATCCTTGTACCGGTACAAGACCTGCGAAAATGCAAACCGAGGCTCGGGTTTGCGAGTTCTCGGCTCTGTACCGGTACAAGCACAACCTTGTACCGGTACAAGCCCGCCAGACAGCCAATCCGAGAGCTGACCAAAATCCAAATTTTTGGGTTTTGGTGCAGGGCTTCGTACCACACTCCTCGGGACATGTGCCTTGGGTCGGAACACAGTCAACGACCTACCAGAAATCTGGAAAAAGCTCAGAACACGACCAATCACTCGAACCTCGCATTTTGCAAAGGTCTAGTGTGTTACAGTATGTTTCATTTTGATGCATGAAGTGGTAGTAAAATTGCCAAGTGAATGTATAGGATATATGCTAATTGGGTATGCATGAGTTAAATGCTAAATGAATGCATGTGATAGATGCTAAATAATGCATGTGATATGTGCCAAGTAATGAATGCAAGTAATGGTAGTCTACATTGTAAATGATACATGAGATGTATGCTAATTAGGAATGCATGATAAAGATGCTAATTATGAATGCATGAAGTAGAGGCTAATAAAGAATGCATAGAAAGTATGCTAAGTGAATATAAGGGCTAAATACTAAATGAATGTATAAGATGTATGCTAAGGAATGCATGGGATATGTACTAATGATGAATGCATGATACATATATGCTAATAAAGAATGCATGAGACATGTTGATCACCATTGAATGATAAAGACATAGGCACGAGTAAGCATAAAAGGTATGTATGCCTAGATGTAAATGTCAACTAAGAATCCTAGGTATGGACAATTAGGAAAATGTGAACATTGTGTGACATGTCAATTAAGAGTCCTAAGTGTGAATAATTAGGATGGCAAGTATTGTGAATGGCATTGTAACCTAGTGTTGTTGAACATAGGTGAATCACGAGTGGCAAAGAACCTAGAGTTAAATAAACCTACGTGAGTGGCATAAAACCTAGTGTCATTGAACATAGGTTAAGAATCAAACCTAGACTCAAGTAAACCTAGGTTATGAATATAGTGACATTGAACCTAGAGTCGAATGAACCTCGGTAGTAAAGAACATAGAACCTAGTGTTGTAGAACCTAGGCTATGAGCTTAGTAGCATTAATTAGACCTAATGTTGTAAACCTTAGGTTGAGAAATGGCTTGGACCTAAATAGGTCAACACTATAGGGTATAAGACCAACCCTAGAGATGTGAATGTGGATTCTGGAAACCCTACGAATGAAGGCTGCTAGTATAGCGGATAAGACTTGCGACGAAATGCAAGTAAATCAGAACTGTGGGTATGTTGGTTCTCCTCGCCCGACAGTGATTCAACGGGTATGTTGGTTCTCCTCGCCCGGTAAGTGGAATAGTAAATAAGAATCATAACTGCGGGTACGTTGGTTCTCCTTACCCGGTAGTGATTCAATGAGTATGTTGGTTCTTCTCGCCCGGTATGCCATGAGAATGTGAACGCGGGTATGTTGGTTCTCCTCACCCATAAGTCCATTGAGCGACTTGAGGTCCGGGGTTCAACGGTATATGTTGCAACACACTGGACCTTTGCAAATTGCGAGGTTCGAGTGTTTGATGAATGTTCTGAGTTTTTCGAGATATTCTGGAGGGTCGTTGACAGTGTTCCGACCTATGGCTCGTATCCCGAAAATTGTAGTATTTAAAATAGCGCTAAGGTCACCAAAGCGATGGACTTAGGCTGCTCTCGGGTTGCAGTTTTCTGGAAAGTGTACCGGTACACCTTGATGGTTGTACCGGTACAGAAAGTGTACCGGTGACAACTTGATGGTTGTACTGGTACAAGTGGAATTTTCCGCCAACCCGAGCCTCGAGTTCGCACATACGCGGGATTTGTACCGGTACACCTTCCCGTGTACCGGTACACTTTGCTCTACAAGCTGTTTTTGTAGAGGGGTGTTTTTGCATTTGTTACAACACCTATATAACTCACCCCAGCTCCCTTTGGAGCTCTTTTGAGCTCAGACCAGAGGAGAAACAAAGTGAGCCCTTTCCCCCCTTGTTTGATTTCCATTTTTGATGTATTATTGCATGTTTTGATCTCCTCTCTTGCTTTTCCTTGCTTTTTGTTGGTTTCCTCCATGGGAGAAGCTTGGATTTCGGGATTGGAGCTTGTTTGAGGTTTGATCTTCAACCCTAGCTCACTTGCTAGCTTGAATTGGTGTTTTGAAGAGGTTAGTAAGTTTAACCTACCCTTTAATTCATGTTTTGAAGGGTTTTTGCTATTGGAACCCTAGAAATGAGAGTTTAGGGTTTAAAATAGAGATTTTTGAGTTGAGGCTTTTTGATCTTAATTGATTGACTTAGAACCTTCCTTTAGGTTGGTTTTGAAGGATTCTTGCTGTAACACACTGGACCTTTGCAAATTGCGAGGTTCGAGTGTTTGAGCTGTGTTCTGAGTTTTTGCAGATTTTCTGGAGGGTCATGGACAGTGGTCCGACCCATGGCTCGCATCCTGAGGCATATGGTATTTTATGTAGCGCTAAGGTCACCAAAGAGATGGACTTAGGCTGCCCTCGGATTGCACTCTGCACATGGTGAAACCGGTAACAGGTCGCTGGTTGTACCGGTACATGATTTGTACCGGTACACCTTGATGGTTGTACCGGTACACTTCTATTTTTCTTCCAACCCGAGCCTCAGGTTTGCATTTTCGCGGGATTTGTACCGGTACACTTTCACGTGTACCGGTACACTTTGGCAGATTTTGAACAGTTTGAACTGCAGGGGTGTTTTTGCAATTGTGGCCTTCTATATCACCACCCACGCCCCTAGGGCTCTCCCCTGTGCTGAGATCAGTGGAGACAAGGTAAGAGAAGCTCCTCTTTGCTTACTATTTGAATTTGATCCCCTTTTAACTTGAATTTTGGTGGATTAAACCTCTTTTTTTGCTTTTTTTTTTGCTTGTTGGAGGCTTTCCTACCATTGGGCTTGGATTTGAAGCTTGGTTAAGGGAAGATCTTTAAAGTTTGAGATCTTTGAACCTTGTTTGAAGCCTCTAAAAGGTTGGTAGCAAGATCTTATCCTCTAGATTTGGTTTTTGAAGGTTTCTTTGAGATAAAACCCTAGAATGAAAACCTAGGGTTGATTTTGGGCATTTTTTTATTTAGGGCTTTTAGGGCTCAATCTCTTGGATTAGAATCTTCCATTAGGTTGGATTGGAAGGGTTCTAGCTCTCTTATGGAGCTTAAGAAGAGATTTCTTTGTTGAAGGTGAGTTTTAGCCCTTTTGTTGAGACGATTAAAGATCGAGCTAGGGATTGTTCGTAACGTTCGTTTCTCTCTTCTTTCCTTACCTTTAGGGTGCTAGAGGACTTGGGGACAACTTCGTTTGAGCTTACGAATGGTTCCGAAACGCTTCGGTGGGTTTGACCTAGCCACACAATGAGAAAATCTCATTTGTGATGATTCGAGTATCGTAAAATAAGAAAACATGCATAATCATGTTAGATGTAATATTTATGAATTTTAAAATACTTAAAATGCCTATGTTATATATATTGTATTTTCGGACCTCTATGAAGTAGAGAACTTGCATGTGAGGCTTATGTGTGCATTAGCATTCTTTTGGGAGACTTGGGTTCCTATTTATTTAGTAGTATTGATATATGTAAAGTGCCATTGGACTTAAACCCTAGTTGGACATGGAACTATTATAATGCCATAAAGGGGCATTGGACTAGATTAGCATGCGAATTAGAAAGCTAATGTCATTAAGCGGTATTAAGCTTAGGTTATGGTGTACCTAACGGATAGGGTCATTAAGAGAATTGGAACATGCTTGAACATCGAAATGTCTAAGTGTCATAAAGGGGCACTAGACTTAGTAAATGTTGAGACTTCACATTGTGACCTAGAGCTAGATCATTGAGATGCTAGTGACTATTACCATGTTAGAGACATGAGGATTGGGTACTTGAGACGAAGTTTACGCTTGCTTGCCATTTGTGCTCATTCGCACATGCTTGTGAGGGTCGCTCCCTACAAGCCGGCACTCCGGAATTGGCCTACGCGACTTATGCTCGCTCGTGCGGTATCGAGAAACCTACGGGGTCGGGAGGGATAGACTCATTCCTAGAGTGGGAATGCTGGAGCTACCACTGACACTTAGGTGGCACAAGCTGGACTACATTTATGTAGGTCCTAGAACATGATTAAACAATGACATTGAATCAGGAAATGACAATCACTACTAGATAGGCTTAGTAGTTTGATTACCTTGACATGCTTATAGCATAGTGTTGGGACTTGTAGTATATATGATAGTCTTATTTGTTGCATCATAGTATACTTGGCTGCCATGATAGAGCATATTCATCATATATTTATATAGTGGATCATGATACCTACTTGCTCGTTATGTTGGGACGTATTAGTCATGCTTGGACATACTTCATTTTGATAAAGTAGATGTACAACACATTGACATCATGTTTATTTGCGACATATATAATAGCTTAGCATTTTAATTATGCTTTCATAAATGCAATCTATTTATTATTATTGTTACTTTTTGGACTTACCCTTTTCTTTTGGGGCCTAGTGGTGCATTAAGCTGAGGTCAGTAATTGCCCACTGGGAACTATAAATTATAGTTCTCACGCCCTCTGTTTTATGTCTTATTTCAGAGCCTTCCACGCTGGGAGAGGCTAGAGACCGCGGAAAGGATATCGCCTCGAGCTAACTTGCTATCGAGAGACGCGTTGATAGGTGGTTTACCTCTCGCTATTTTCTTTTTAGAGAGGTTACGAGTTGTATCCATGTGTAGTGACTATCCTTTTGTGTACCCCTTTTTGGATATGGTTATGGTATAACTTTATGATTCACTTTTATTTTTAGTATTTTTCCTTCCACCTTGTTATAGATGATAGAACTATTCTTACTCTGATATCTCTAGATGTAGATTACTTTTGGCTTTATTTTTCGCTGTTGTTGTAGACGCCTGATATGTATTGACATATGGTGGGTCTGGGCGCGCTACCGGGAGGGCCTTCGTCGGTCTCGGGGCGTGACACTTGCTCTTTTTGGGAGATCAAGAAGCATTTTCACCATTTTCGGTGAGTTTTTGCCCTTTTGCTTGAGTTGTTTAATGTTCGAATCTAGGATTGTTCGTAATGTTCGTGTATCCCTCCTTTTGTTACCTTTAGGGTACTAGGAGAGTGGTGGACACCTTCATCGGAGCAAACGAAGGGTTTCGTGAAGTCACGGTGGGTTTGGCTTCATTGGAATAGAAGGAAACTCCTCCTAAGTGGTTAAATATTTTCGTTTCATTGCATCGCATGCATATCCATGCTAGATAGAATTTACGTGAATTTTAGAATGCTTAAAATGCATGTGTTATGCATTATGAAAATTCGTCTCTCTATAGTAGAGCCTTATGTGGATTAATCATGCATGTGAGTAGCATTCTTTTTGGGTATTGGAAATATGTCTCGTATGACGAAAATGACTCTAATTATGTATTCTTGAATACTAAACTCATGCTTGGACTTGGTGAACAAAAGTGCCATAAAGAGGCACCGACTTAGTAAACTGTGAAACTGCAATATAGAGACATAGTGATAGGCCATTGTGACATCTACTATATTCCATGTTTTAGACATGATGACATAGTGATAGGCCATTGAGACATATGTTATATTCTATGTTTTAGACATGAGGACTTGAAACTTGAGACAGACTTATATGCTTACTTCCCTTTGTGCTCATTCGCACATGATTGTGAGAGTCGCTCCCTATAAGCCGGCACTCCGGAGATAGCCATCGCGATACATACTCGCCGTGCGGGATTGGGCGCCGAAGTGGATTGCCGTGGGCAAGGCTCATTCCTAGAGTGGGGATGTTGACTACCACGGAGCCATTAGGCACGGCACAGGCCAGACAGCCCACGGGTGGGTCTTCAGGCCAGACAGCCTACGGGCGGGTTTTACAAGATTGGAACTTTAAGTAGTTAACATGCCATGTGGACATTGACTAGAATAGTAAACATTGACATTTTACTATTTCGTTGTAGACATCATGTTAGTCGTATATTTTCCGCCTATTCATTTATAGAATAGCTTCTTACTTACGCAATTTCATGCTAAGTAGAGATATCATGTTATAGTAAGTTTACATGTTTATTTACATGTCGTTCATATCGCTTTTACTTATTTACTTACCTGTTTAGTTTTGGGGCCTAGTGGTGCACCTATCTGAAGTCAGTAATTGCCCACTGGGAACTATTATTTAATAGTTCTCACGCCCTCTGTTTGATGTTTTTTTCAGAGCCTTCAGCACCGGCGGAGGCACGGGATTGCGGCAAGGAAGTCGCATAGCTAGTTAACGCGGAGCTTGCTTTTGCTCCTAGGTGGTCTACTTTCTTTTTGTGTTTTTTTGTGAGAGAGATTTTGTTACCATGTACAGGGACCATCATTGTACCACTTATAGCACTTGTACTTGGATTTTTATTGTTCTACTTTATGGTTTAATTTAGTGAATTTTAGCTTTTGTTGTACTCTCATGTTGTAGAATCTAGTAGTACTTTACTCTGATATCGCTAGATCTCTTTGAATTATTATTTTATTTATTGCTTTATCGTTGACGCCTTATATGTTTTAGACATATGGCGGGTCTGGACACGTGCCGGGCGGGCTTCCGCTGGGCCCCGGGGAGTGACATATCCTCACCCTGTGAGTAGACCCATAGTCGAGAGGATTTAAGGTTGAGGTGCATGTAAGACTTCCTTCGCCTCGAGCCGACAGAGCGCGGACTATCCGCGGTGGATTGACCCAAGAACGAGTCGAGTAGTATAGTTGGCTAAGGTAAAAGTAACCTTAGGAAAGAATGGCCAATGAGTATAGTATGACTAAGAATAAAGAATAAAGAACGGCTAATGTTAAAGAATAGAAAATGCTAAAAAATAGCTAATAATGTAAAGAATGATTAGCGATAAAGAATGGCTAATAGTAAAGAATGGCTAACAGTAAAGAATAGCTAAGAATAAAGAGTAGAATCAGTTAATCTACTTGTATGAGTTGCATGATTTGCATATTGCATATTGTGAGGCATGAACATGATAAATGTTAGTTGCATAAATTATATATATCTGTGGATATTCGTTGGACTAACATGTTTGGAGTACCTCCTTTGGACCTGGTGGATCGAGCTTTCTCCTTGGGTGGCCGTACACACTGGAAACTATGGACAATAGTTTTCACCCCCATATTGTTTTTGGGGATTACGGTTTACACGCGAGCGGCGCGGCAGCGCGAGGAAAGGGCGTAGCTCCGTAGTTAGCGCCCAACCCCCGAGACCTGAGATAGTAGTACCCTGAGTCGGCTACTTAGGGATGTAAAAGAAAAAAAAAGAACAAAACTGTAATAATCTTGTTAAAACTAGATTGTATTTGGAAGCTTAAAAGAGAATGGAAAGTGTAAAATGTGATGTAAAATGTATTTAAGTTGAATGCTTGTATAGCATAGTGTTTATATTTTTGATACCTTCCTTATGCAATCTTTGTTTGTATGTTGTTCCTGGTTGCAAGGTTGAAGGTGCCGCCCCGTGCCGTACGGCACGGGGCGTGCCGTACCGTGCCCCCAAGAAGGGGGCACGGTACAGGGGGGGTCTCGGACCCCCCTGGGTGCCGCGGCACAAGCCGCGTGCCGCTCGAGACAAAGCGGCACGCGGCCATGTGCCGCGGCACTGTGCCGCGTGCCGGCTTTTTTTTTTTTTTGGCTTTTTTTTTTGGCTTTTTTTTTTTGGTTTTGTCTCTTTTTTTTTGTTCTCTGGGATACAGAGCCTTCGCCCGGCCATCTATATTGCCTTTTGTTCACTTTTCTTTTATTTTTTTGACATTGTGTTGTCTTTTGTCAACTTTTTTTTTCTTTTTGGCTGATGCCTTTTTTTTTTTTTTTGCCTTTGGCTTTTTCTTTTGACTTTTTCTTTTTCTTTTGTTAAATTAAAATTATAATTTAACTTCTTATTTAACAATATAAGCAAACAGACATCCATTTTTTCTTCGCAAATTATTTTGTCAAATTTGTCGCACCGCGAAGTTTTCGATGAATCAGGGGAACAAAAATTGATCTCCTAAACAAATTTTGATTAGATATTTTTTAAAAGAATAAAAAATTATGGATGTATTGCGGTACTATTCTCGTTGTTCAGTTATTATATACTTCATAATCGAATCAATATATAAGATTTTGAAACGTTTTTAGAAAAATAAAATTTTCTATCATTTTATCTGTTATAATTTTTTAAATTACAAAAAAATTAAAAACAAAAGAATTTTCAATTGTTACAGCAAGTATAGTTGTACTTTTCAAATAAAAAAAAATAAAAACAAAAGAATTTTAATTTATATTCTACATCAGGTATAGTTGTACTTTATATACAAAATGCTTACATGCATGTTAATTGATGAGTATAATAAGCTATACATAGCAAAAATTAATAATAACTTGCCTAAATCTTTCAAAATAACATTATAAAAGCTTACTGGAACCAAAAAAACTTAAATAAATTCGTGCCAAAGCGTGCCAGTAGGAGGTCGTGCGTATCTGTCGGCACGCAAGCGTGCCACGTGTCGGCACGCAAGCGTGCCCGTGCCGTACCGTGCCAAGGACGTAGCGGCACGCCCCCGTGCGACGGCACTTTAAACCTTGCCTGGTTGGAACCTCGCGCATTGTATGGATTGTGACGCCTTGGACGTACAGGGAAGACTCTGTCCATGGTACAGGAAAAATTCTGTCCGTTCAGCGGTCTGTCGGCGTGCCCGAACCGACCAAATAGGCAGGCTCGGTGCATGACAATGTTGCTGCCAAAATTGCAGAACTTGCACTGGGTACCGATACCAACTCAGGGGAGTACCGGTACCCAGACCCGAGATGGACTAAACTGTAAAGATTAATTACAGATTTTGTGTGGGGGTTATGTGCTATTGTCTGATCTTATCTATACCCCTGGACACTTCACCAATTTCATACATGCCAGGCCTTCCCTTCTCTCCTTCTCTTCTTATCTCTTCTTCTTCTCTCTCTAAAAACCATACGAAGTGGATTTTGAAGGAGAAGTTGGTGGATTTGGTGTTTTGAGCTGAGAAGAATTTCAGCAGCAGGGAGAAAACCTAGTGGAGAGTGAATTCTGAGGTGAGGTTATTATATCTCTTGATTAGGGTTATGTTATTTACCTTAAATAGGGTTGAGCTTGGTTTTCTAGGTTGCTTGAAGTGGTTTTGCCATGATAAACCTAGAGAAAGATTGTATCATGTGCAGTAATATGTGAACTCTTGGGTTGATATGAAAGTTGTTGGAATATAAACATAGCTTGAGTTTGATCTCTTATATTCCTAAATTACTTGGTTTTGAGATTCTTAGAATTGTTGAAGTTAAACTACTCTATATGTTCTTATAGAACCTGTGTAGAAAGAGGCTATGTAGAGCTAAAGCTCAAAAATACAATTTTGTAGGATTGGAGGCCTAGCTTGAGATTGATCGCATGAAAATCTAATTGAGGGTAAAACCGACGTGTTGGGATACTCGGGACGGTGTTCCGACGAGCCTATGGCAAGTTATTGAGGAAAAACCTCATTTTAGTTTCGTTTGTCGCGAGCGAGGGGTGTGATCGTTTATAAATCGCGGGAAGTGGTTTTCTCGCATTCCGGCATTATTTAAAGGTGGGTTGTCACGACCCGCGACCACCCGCCTATTTGGCCGAGGTCGCGGCGCCGACAGCGCCGAATGGACAGAGTTTTCCCTGTACTACGGACAGAGTCTCCCCTGTACATTCAAGGCATCGCAATCAATACAATACAATGGTCCCAACGAGGAACAGTATTCAACAAACAGATTGCATAAGGAAGGTATCAACAACATATCACATCCTATGTTATTACATACATGCACATTCATTGGTTTTACATCACAATTCTCATTTGCTTTCCTCCAAATACAATCTAGTTATTACAAACTTATCTACAAATTGATACATTGTGTTCTCTTCATTTTCTATACCCCTAACCACGTCGACGGGGTACTGCTAGCTCTGGTCTCTGGGTAGGACGCTATCTACTGAGCTACGCCCTTTCCTCGCGCCGCCGCGCCGCTCACGTGCGAACCTGTAACACCCCAAAACAACGTGGGGTGAGAACCAACTCCATGGTTCCCAGTGGGTACGGCCACCCAAGGGAAAAGCTCGACCAAAAGGTCTAAGTAGGCCCTGCAACATGTTAGTTCAACAATATACAATGCAAATATATTCAATTGAAATACATGTTAGGCCTAACAATATGCAATATGCAAGTCATGCAACTCTATGCAATATCTAGTAGATCATTTGAATTCTACTTTTACTTAGCTACCTTAGCTCACATTTCTTTACTCTAAGATTTCTATTACCTCAGTTCACAACTAAAGTTCACTTTGTTTCTAAGGTCTCTATTACCTTAGTTCTTACCTTTATCACTGGCTTTCAAGGTTTCTATTAACCTAATCAAGCTAACCACCCGACTCGGTCTCGAGTCAATCATCCGCGGATAGTCCGCGCACTGGCTGCCCTCTAAGACTTAACCAGCTGGCGGCGAAGTCGTCGCACACGCCGAACACTGGTTCAAGTCCCTCGACTTGGCCATCTGGCGGCGAACGAATCGCACCTCACCCAACAATGGCTCAAGTCGATCTGGCGGCATAATCCACAACTTGGCTTAACCATCCGGCGGCGAAATCGTCGCACATGCCACGACAATGGTTCAAGCCCCGGGCGGTGATCTCTGCACATTCACCCCCAATCCATCCTTGGTATCAACCTCGGCGGCGAAATCGTCGCACACGCCCTAGCCTTGATACCAAGGTCATCATAGGTCCTAGGATTCCGGAATCTACTTACACAGGTCGAGGGTCCATAACCAACCCTATGCTGTCGACCTAATACAACCTAGTGGTTGCTACCACTATACACAACAACCTAGGTTCAAGCCACTCTAGGTTTACTATATCACAACCTAGGTTATAAACTCTAGGTTTACTAGTTCAACCTATGTTCACTGACACTAGGTTCAACATCACTATGTTCGACCTATGTTTATCAACACTAGGTTAGATGCCACTCGATCTAGTTCACATGCTAATTGTCCATAGCAAGTATTACAGTTATACAAATCCTATTTTCCAATGTTATCTTTCTAATAAAGCTAGAATTATCAACCAAGTTTATATGCATATATAATCTCACAATGCAAAGCATGCATTTATAGTCTCACATATCATTTATATGCATCTACTTAGCATTTGCATCATACTATTATATGCATTATCTAGCATTATGCAACTTGCTCATTATGCATTTCTAGTTAGCATTTACATTAACATGCATTATTTAACTTGCTCATTATGCATTCCAATTAGCACTTCTACATTACATCACTTAGCATTAGCTACATGCGTCATTTACATTTATATGCATCAACAAGGTACATAAAGGCGACCTAGTCGCTTCGGTAAGCACAACCCACCTTAACTCGCGTTCCGATTGCTTGTCGACACTTGCAATCGGCCTCCCGCGGCACTCGTATCCGGCACGGCCCGATATTGCAACTGCGCCTCAACCGTGCTTCGCTTCACAGCCCCGGAAATTATAGGTCTTCGGTTATGTGCCACGGTGCTCCAAATCCATTTCCACGATTTTACGACGTCGCCTCGGCCCTCCAGGCGGACCCGAAGCCTAAACGTCCATTTCTTTAATAACTTTGTGACGGCTCGTCGGATTGCCGAACCGTCTTCGCCAACGCGTTTCGTTACCTAGCAATTAGATTTACGAAGGGTCAAATGAGATCAAACCCTCATATTTTAAAAGTTCGCATTTTGGAGCCCTAGATTACAACTATACAAGAAATCTCTAAATTGATCCATGATTCAAGCATTAATCATCTAGATAGGATGCTAGGACTTCTCTAAATCCATTTATAAGGTATTTAAACCAAGAATTAAAGATCTACCATTAAAGGGCTCAAGAAGCTCACCTCAAAATGAGCTCCAAATCATGGAGAAGAAGAAGACGAAGGCGATCCACCTCCAAGCTTCAATCTCCACCAAATCCATCCATTTTGGGAGAGATTTAGAGAGAGAAAAGAGAGTTTCTCTCTCTCCCTCCATGCGCGTGCGTGTGTGTATGTGTGGTGGCAGCCACGGTTGGGAGGAAGAAGAATAAAAGGGTTTAAGCCCCTTTTTACCATTTTGCCCCTCAACTACGCACCATTCACTTCGGGCAGTTTATTTTTCACTGGAGCCCTTCTGAACGTCCGTTTGAACTCAAATTTGACAAGCATGCTCGGTTTTACTTAATAAGTCCAAAGAAATTTTAATATTTTAGTTTCGACCCCGTTTGGTCACTGAAAACTGTACCGAACTGCAATCTTTATCAGATAGCTTTCGGATTCTATTTCTCTCTCTACGGGTGTCAGAATGGTATGAAACTTTAAATCTAGCCTCTTTTCATAATTTTCTGACATTGTGCATTTTCTGCTAATTTATCTGCCCCGTTTCTCACAGAAAATGCTAAATCTTCTGTTTTCGCTCCGATTTCAGCACAGGTCACTCCCAACCTATATTTCGCTTCTCTAAATCCGATAAAATAGTATCTCATACTAGTTTTATTTATTTTCACTTTTCTACTTAAAATCCGGTATGTTACATTCCACCACAACCTCACTGGAACCATTTAAATGTACACCGTGACTTCATGATTTTAGAAGTTCGGTATGTTACATGGGTGGTGCTTTCCGAAGTCATCGAATGACCTATTATGTTTATGTCACTTTTCTTGAGCATACATGTATTGTATATATTTAGTTGGATATCCATGCATTATAGGGTTGAGTTTGATATGTCATTAAATTGACATGTGGTCTAATTATATGCTTTGGAAGCAAAATACATGCGTACAATGGCTAGTAAACATAGAACCCTATAGATGTATGAACTTGTATTGAACTATGAAATAGTTGATAAAGTGACATTGTGAATAGATGATATGAGTAACACTAAGTAGTGTGAATGTTAAGCAAGGAAAACGAACTTGTGACATTGTAATATACGGAAACTTGGAGTTGCGATGTCAACTTTGATCTAGAGGATCAAAGTGAGGATTGAGCTAGTTGGACATCCTCCCCGAGTGATTTGTGATGCGTGTGAATGAATTCTGAAGATAAATAAGTGTTTCGGCGCAAATTGGGTGCGAAACGAAATGTAGAGAGAATTTCGGATTTCCGATGCTAACTTTAATTAAAAGAATTAAAGTGAGCAAAATAATATAAAATGGTGTGAGATACCATTTGATTGGACTTAAGGGTGTAAAGTATAAGTCTGGAATGGCTCGTGTTGAAATCGGAGCGAAAACGGAAGATTCAGAATTTTCTGTAAAGAATAGGACTGAGAAATTAGCAGAAAATACACAGTGTCAGAAAATTATGAAAATTGGCGGAGATGTTAGAAATGGTTTTATGAGGCTAGCTTTGAAGTTTCATATTATTCTGACACCTGTGGAGAGAGAATTAGCGTCCGAAAGTTATCAGATAAAGATTACAGTTCGGGACAGTTCGCAGTGACCAAACGGGGTCGAAACTGAAATGTTAAAATTTCAGTGGACTTGTTAAGTAAAACCGAGCATGCCTGTCGAATTTGAGCTCAATCAGACATTTGGAAGGGCCTGCGAAAGGTGTCTGATCCGAGTTGCTAAACGGGTTAGTCGAGGGGCATTATGGTAATTAGCGCATGCTTAGTGGATTTCCACTAACCTGCCTGCCAGGGGAGCCTCCATCCTTATCCCCCTCTTCAGCCTTCATACGTAGAGAGAGAGAAGGAGAAAAGAAGAGAAAAGAGAAGAAGAAGAAGAAGAAGAAGAAGAAGAAAAGAGATAGGAATTTAATCTCTCCCTCTTACCCCTCTCCCTGCTGTCAGCTTCAGCAGCAGTCAGCAGCAGCAGCAGCAGCAGCCTCAGCAGCAGCAGGAGCAGCTTCAGCAGTCAGCAGCAGCAGCTTCAGCAGTAGCAGTAGCAGTAGCAGCTCAGCAGGAGCAGCAGTAGCAGCTTCAGCAGCAGCAACAGCAGCTCAGCAGGAGCTGCTGAGCAGCAGCAGCAGCAGCTTGCACAGGAGTAGCAGGAGCAGCAGCAGCAGCAGCTTGCGCAGGAGCAGCAGCAGTCAGCAGCAGCAGCTCAGCCAAGCTGCTGTCAGCAGCAGCAACAGTCAGCCATCAGCAGTAGCTCTGCTGCAGGGAAAGAAAAGAAAGAAAGAAAGAAAGCAAGAAAAGAAAGAAAGGAAGAAAGAAAGAAAAGAAAGAAAGAAAGCAAGAAAGAAAGAAAGAAAGCAAGAAAGTAAGAAAGAAAGAAAAAGAAAAAGAAGAGATGGAAAGAAATGAAAGAAAAGAAGGAATTGAAATAATCCTTTATTAGGGATTGATGTAAGTCCTCTAAACTAATTGTTTAAGGTTCTTTGGGTTAGTAAAGAGTTGAAATACTCTATGTAATTGTGAAATTTCATAGAAACGGGTTTAATAGAAAACTGCCCTCGATAATGCACTTTTGTAGGATTGAAGTCCTAATGTGAAATTGACCGCGTACAAACCTAATTGAGGGTAAAACAAACGCGTTGGCGAAGTCGGTTCGGCAATCCGTCGAGCCTACGCGAAGATATCGCCAAAAGAGCATTTTCGACTACAATTGTCGGGAGCGCGGGTCGCGATTCTCGGGAAAGTGTGAGAAGCGGATTTCTTGCATTCCAGTATCAAGTAAAGGTGGGTTGTGCTTTACCGAAGTTATTAGGTCACTTCCATGCCAAAGTAAAGTAAGGTGTTTCTTAACGCATGTATGTTTAGCGGTAATTTCTTATTACTGAAATGAAAGCATGAATCATGTAAATTGCCTATTATTAGAATATGTACATGAATGTAATGATAATCATGTGTGATTATTTACATGCGATAGACATGCTAGATGATGTATAATGGTAATCGGGTAATGAACATGCTAGCGGCATATGAATATATTGTAGATTGTGCTAAATACATATAATTATCGATATATGAACGTGAATGTCACGCCCCGGGACCGGCGGAGGCCCTCCCGGTAGCGTGCCCAGACCCGCCATATGTCTACACATATAAGGCGTCTAGAATAAAAGCGGAAGTAAAAGCAAGTAGTAAGACAAGTAGAAGAAGTGAAATAACAAGCAACTAATGATATCAGAGCGAGTATAGTTCTATCATCTACACCAAGGTAAGGAAGTAAAGTTAGACAGTAAAAGGAGTCATAAGAAGTACAATATCTGTCTCAAATGTACAAAAATGGTGGTCTCTAGTACGCTGGTAAAACACTCAACCTCTCGCAAAATAAAACATAAATCGAGAGGTAGACCACCTAGCAACTCGTCCTCGAAGGAAGCTAGCTCGAGGCAGCTCCCTTCCCGCGATCCCTGGCCTCACCCTGCGTGGAAGGCTCTGAAAAACATCGAGAAAAAGAGGGCGTGAGAACTATAATTTATAGTTCCCAGTGGGCAATTACTGACCTCAGCTCTATGCACCACTAGGCCCCAAAAGAAAAGGGTAAGTACTATAAGCAATAATAAGAGTAATAGCAACAACAATACGAAAGCATAATTGAAGAGCTAACCGCTATATCTCAAGTAAACATGATGTCATGGTGATGTATATCTACGCTATCATAAGATAATATGTCCAATGCATAAAGAGTAAGCTCTAACCAAGCAACCGAGTATACTACAATGCAACAATGACAACGGCTTAGTGTGTATATGTACCAATGCTATATCATGAGCATCTCAAAGTAATATCCAACTACTAAACCTATCTAGTAGTGATTATTAATTTCTCAACACTGTGTCGATTCCCATTTCCAATAAGAACCACCAAGGTAGTCCAGCTTGTGCCGCCTAAGTGCCTGTGTAGCCCGACATCCTACTCTTGGAATGTGTCTGTCCACTCGACCCGTAGGCTTCTCAATTCCGACAGAACGAAACATAGTCCGCGTAGGTAACTCCGGAGTGCCGCTTGTAGGGAGCGACCCTCACAAGCATGCAGTGCGAATGAGCACAAATGGCAAGCAAGCATAGTCCAAGTCCAAATATCCAATCCTCATGTCTCTAACATGGTATGGTCACTAGCATCACGAAGATCTAGTTTAAGTCAAAATGTGGAGTTTCAACATTGTGCTACGCTAGTGCCCCTTGATGACACTTAGGCAATTTGATGTTCAACATGTATTCAAATCCCTCAATGGCCCTATCCACTAGGTTCTCACATATCCCGAGCTCAATGCCGCTTGATGACATTAGCTCTTTAAATCACATACAATTCAAGTTCGGTGACCCAATATGGCCAATGTTGTTATCTTTCTTGTCTCAATTAAACTTAGTTTAAATGCATGAATCAAACTCATTTACACTATAAGCAACATGGCCAACATAAGAATGCTAGAGAATCCCGCATAAGCTTCATATGTACTTCTCTACTACTTAGAGGTCCAAAATTTTCACTACATGTGACATGGGTATTTTAAGCATTCCAAAATCATAATAAATGCATGTGACATGATTATGCATGATTTTCCAAGTTACAAAATATAATTCACCATATATGAGAATTTCTCATATTATAGGCTAGGCAAACCCACCAAAATCGAAACTCTCGACCGCCGAATGAAGGTTCGGCAAGCTCCCTAATACCCTAAGAGCATCAAAAACGGGATTACCCAAACGAAACGAAGAGCGAAAAAGCTCAAACATTAAGCATCTAGCAAAATGGGCAAACTCACCTCAAGAGAAGAAATCTCTTCCTAAGCTCCAAAAGAGAGCTAGAACCCTTCCAATCTAATCTAGAGGAAGGTTCTAATCCAACCAAATTGAGCTTCAAAAGCCCTAAAACGAAAATGCCCAAAATAAACCTCTAAAGCACCAAATCTAGGGTTTCATCTCAATGAAACCTTCAAAAACCAAATCTAGAGGGAAGGGTCTGTCTCTTACCTCTTAGAAGCTTCAAACCAAGCTCAAAGTTCTCAAACTTCAAGAATATTCCCTCAATCAAGCTCCAAACCTAAGCTCCAAGCTTCAACAATGGTGGAAATAGCTCCAAAATGCAAAAGAGAGGGAAAAACCATCAAAACCCAAGCAAAAAGGTGATCAAAACCAAAGGGAGGTGAAGAGGTTCTCCCTACCTTGCTTCTCCACGGTTTCCAGCTCAGGGAGAGCTCCATGGGGCGTGGGGACACATATAAGAGTCCACAAATGCGAAAAACCCCCTGCAGTTTCGAACAGTTCAAAAAATCTGCACTGCGTACCGGTACACGGGCCCGCGTACCGGTACACATCCCACGAAAATGCCAAACCCGAGCCTCGGGTTGGCTGAAAAGCTGCCCGTGTACCGGTACACACTCCCGTACCGGTACAACCATCAAGCCTGTATCGGTACAGCCATCAAGCCTGTATCGGTACACAGCCCAATAAAGGCTACCCGAGCGCTAACCAAAAATCCAATTTTTCGGATTTAGGTGCTAGGCTTCAAACCTCAATCCTCGGGACTCGAACAACGGGTCGGAACATTGTCTACGACCGTCCACAAAGTGTGGAAAAGTTCGGAACACAACGAATCACTCGAACATCGCAATTTGCGAAGGTCCGGTGTGTTACAGTGAAAGCTAGATGCATAGTTATGCTAAATTCATATGATCAAATATAATGTTGAACCTGTAAATGCCAAGGGCATGTAAGTTGAATATGAAATGTGAACGTAGATGCTAAAGCATACATAATTATCGACACGTAAAAGCGAATATTTGATGCATCTGTCTAAACATATAAGAAAGTGAATGTACTATAGTTCAAGCTATATGAATGTCAATAATTCTAGTTGATTAGAAACCTCGATGGTAACAAGATAAATGAGAATATGAAAACTATGAACCTCATGTTAAATCCCTAAGAATTGGGTATAAATCGACAACTCCGATTGAGTAGAAATCTGGACGGTAACAAAGTAAATGAAAATGTGCAAATGATAATCCTAGGCGTGGATAACTAGGATAAAGAATAGATCGAGTGGCATGAACCTAGTGTTATTAAACATAGGTTGGACAGGAAATGGACCTAGTGTTAGTAAACATAGGGTGGACGGGAAAAGAACCTAGTGTTATTGAACCTAGGTCGGACATTAACCTAGTGTCATTGGACATAGGTCAAGTAAGTAAACTTAGAGTTGAGATCTAGGAGAAAGAATATAAAACCTAGTGTAAATGAACCTAGGTTATGATGTAAAGAAACACTCAGTAAAAGTAAACTAAGTTATGAATTATAGTGGGAATAGGACCACTAGAAAGTGAATGGTATAGACCTAGAAAGGTCGTCGACGTAGGGTAAAAGAGTAAACCCTTAAGTTGTGAAAGTGGGTTCCGGAATCCCTAGGAATGGTGTGATGGCAAGAATAGAATCATAACTACGGGATCGACGGTTCTCCTCTCCCGGTAGTGATTCAACGGGATCGACGGTTCTCCTCTCCCTGTGATGGACCTAGTGTCGCGTGGACTTAAGGCTGAGGTGCTTGTGAGACGTCCTTCACCTCGAGCCTGACTTGACGCGGTACTCCGCGGATGATTGACTCAAACCGAGTCGAGTGGCATAGATGGCTAAGGTAAAATAACCTTAGGAAAGAATCACCGATGAGCATAATTGGACAAAGAGTAAAGAATAAAGAGGATAGCTAATGAACGAGAATAGCTAAGAAAGAAAAGAACGGCTACAAGTAAAGAACGGTTAATGATATAAAGTAGAATCAAGTAATCTACTTATATGATTTACAGGTATTGCATATTGCATTGCAGCGAGGCAAGGTATGGTTTTATTTGTTGCATAGTCAAATATATGTCTGTCTATTTGTTGAACTAACCTACTGTTGCTTCCTTTGGACCTGGTGGGTCGAGCTCTTCTCTTGAGTGGCCGTACCCACTGGGAACTATATTTATATAGTTCTCACCCCCGTGTTGTTTTGGGGGTACAGGTTGCACGTGAGTGACGCGGCGGCGCGAGGTCAGGGCGTAGCTTCGTAGATAGCGCCCTACCACCGAGACCAGAGATAGCAGTACCCAGAAGCAGTCTAGCTCAGAGTATAAGTATGAAAGAAACAAACTTGTAGTAATTTGTATAAGTTGTAATAACTTAAAGGTATATGTGGTTATGTAAATATAAATTATTGTAAATGTAAAATTCTGAGATGAATGCTTGTAATAGCATAGTTAGCATTTTATGTTTTTTGATACTTATGCAATCTATATTGCTACTGTTCGTGGTTGGAACCTCGCGTATTGCATTGTTTAGATTGTGACGCCTAGAACGTACAGGGGAGGCTCTGTCCGTTCGGCGGTCTGTCGGCGTGCCCAAATCCGACCAAATAGGCGAAGCTCGGGGCGTGACAGACATAGTGATATTATTGTGAGATGAACTAATTAGCGTACAGATTGGACATGCTAAACATAGAATTGTGGAATTATAACTAGATGAACTGGTTAGCGTCTAGAATTGGAAAGGTTAAATCTAGCATAAAGAGCTAGTTAAAGTTGTGCATTGTATCCTCTAAGTGAGGATTGGATCATACTCACAATAGTCTAATGCTCAAGGTAAGGTCGCTCCTCCTTAGGCGATGAGCTCTGGAGCTGTCATCAACTGGGTTAGTAGCGGTATATGCTCCCCAGTAGACGGTCCCGTCAGGTTGTAGCAGAATTCTCCCCGATAAGAAGGGATTTAGTTGGTGAGTTGTAGTTAACCAAATGGTTAACCAGATTGATAGGGTAATGGTAATATGATAGCATGCATACATAAATTTCATAAGTTATATGTTGTTCCTTTCAGCTTTGTACAAGTATTATAGTAGATATACGATATAGTTGGTTACTATCTGTTCCTTTTCTTGCCTACATATGCCTGAGTTAACCTAGTGGGTGAGTCGGCGAGGTCGGCAGCCGAACCCACTGGAAACTTTCAGTAGTTCACACCCTACTAACCATGCAGGTTCTAGCGAGTGTGGGGTGGTTGAGGATCGTGGCATGGACAGCGCGCAATAGATAGCGGACTTCTATTGAGTATAGCTATACCTTGTGCATTTCATCTTGTAGTTGATGAAAGAAAAGTGTATTGTATAAAACTATTCATTTGAGAGATGGTAAATGTAAATGTTAAAGAATGTATGTATGTAAATAAATGGTAAGCTTTGTATTTAATTTAAAGCAATCAAGATACAATGTATGAATGTAATAGTTAATTTACTTTCACTTGCTTGTGTTGCTTACTCTCGTGTAAGCCATGTATATTGAAAATTTTTTTGGGCAATTTCTTATACATGTTTGATAGTTGTTGTAGAGCCTTAGGCGAACAGAAGAGGTTCTGTTCGTTCGGCGTCTGTATACAGGCCCGAACTGACCAAATTGGCGGTCACGGGGCATGACATGTATACTTTAGAGATACATTTTTTGCTGAAATGTCTACATCACAACGCAGTGAGAGTATGAATGCTCTTACTAAGATTTACACAGACTGCCATACATCAATTTACAAGTTTGTAACATAGTTTGAAAAGATGGCTGCTAGTCGATATGACAAAGAGGATGAGGCAAACTTTAGATCAGAAGATGGCGAGCTGAGTTTGTGGTCACATAATCCAATTTAAAAAAGAAGCTCGGGAGGTGTACACAAGGAGAGTATACTCTGAATTTAAAAATCAGCTAAGCGCTAATGCAGGATATGAGTTAACAGAATTGAAAGAAAATTTGTCATACAAGGTAAGCATAATGCCTGATTCTACTTTACCTTACGAAAGAGTACAATCTTACACAATTAGTATTAATCCAAGTAGAGAAATAGTTGAATGTAGTTGTAAGTATTTTGCATTCAGTGGTCTTTTATGCTCTCATGCATTAAAAGTTATGATTCATCTTAATATGCGTAAAATTCCTCCTGACTATATTATGAGACGATGGACCAAAGTGGCAAAAAGAGGATCCCGTTCTTTAAGATTCAACGCACTCAGTCTTAAAGTACAGAAAATACCATTTGAAGCTTCAAAGAACTTTGAGTCATATCAAATGGCATGTGAAAAAATTGATAGGCTTGTTGAGGAGATCATCTCACTAAATCAAGCCTTGAAAGAGAAACAAAGAGATAATATTGCTAATGATATTGAAGATGAACAAGACTTGTCAATGAGATCATCTCACTTTGTGAGTGACTTTATGCAATCAAGTAAAATTGGGTTGATAGTGAAGGACCCTCCACATTCACAATGCAAAGGAAGGAGAGAGCCTAAGCAATTTAAGCCCCCTGTAGAAAAGTATGGAAAGAAACCCAGAACATGCGCAAATTGTAAAAAGAAAGGTCATAATGTTCGCACTTGTAAGTAGGTAATTGATTTTATTTTAAAATGTGCATAAGTAATTTAGTTGTATCTTTTTTTCTTTTTGATTTCTTATATATTATTTGCTTTCTATTGCAGGTACCATTAGGTGAAAAGATTAGTAAAGAAGGCATTAGTGAAAGTGACGAATTCAAAGAGAAACTAATTATGGGGGATTGTAGAATTAAAGTGCTATTAGTCTTTTAACTCAGCTCGTATTTTTTTCCTCATGTATTTTGTTATGAGTGTTGTACGTTTTAAAATATACTCTAGACAATAGCTCTTACATGTTTTAGGGAGCGGTGCTTTGTTCAAACTATTATGTTTTGATTAGTAGAGTTTCCATCTATATCTTTCTCATCATTGAATGAGTTGATCAAAATTGTTCAAATTGTTCAAATTGTTCAATCTGCAGTAGTCTTGAAGTGTAGAAAATTATAGCTTCAACTTACTGTTGCTGTTTAGCCTCAAACTGCAGCAACAGTTTTTGCTTCTTGTGCTTGTTTTTGCTTCTTTTTTGCTTGTTTGGCCTCAAACTGCAACAGCAATTTTTACTTCTTGTGCTTGTTTTTGCTTCTTCTGTTTAGCCTCAAACTGCAGCAGCAGTTTTTGTTTCTTGCGCATGTTTTTGCTTCTTGTGCTTGTTTAGCCTTAAACTGTAGCAGTTTTTGCTTCTTTTGTAACATGTTGTACTTCGTGTAAAAACTGCAACAGTTATTGTTTAAAATGCTTCTTCAAACCATTACCGATTTTGCTACTTGTTTAAAAACTGTAGTAGTTTTTGCTTGTTTAAAAACTGTAGCAGTTGTTGTACTGTTTGTTTAACATCATTCTAGAGTCTGATAATATACAAAGTATAACATACCACATCCCTCGTAAATCGTGCCGAGTTTCGTCAAAATGAGCGGAACGCGAAATTGAACGAGTTTGAATGGACTCTAAGAACATTAGAGCCCATAAGTGAAGCTAGAAGGGACCCGGGAGAGTAATCTGAAAATCTGGCCAAGTCCCAGATTTTGTGCTCTCGGGGACCGGTCCCTGAAGGAGAGACCGGCCCCCGTGCGCGTAGCCTGCCAGGAAATCCTGAGGCATCCGGTCCCTGGTGGTGAGACCGGTCCTCGGGAGACCGGTCCCTGACGGGCAGACCGGTCCCTCGCTGCACAACAGCTGAAAAATCCGAAAATTTGGCTAAGTCCTGGAAAACCCCCATTCGGGAACCGGTCCTTGGTCGGGGAGACCGGTCCCCGAAGGCGAAAAATGCCCAGTCTGGGCAGTTCAAGTGGAAACAAGTGGAGGGGCTTAAGTGCAATTGTTACAACACTATATATGACTCACCCCTCCCTTCCACAGCCATTTCCACCCTCTCACCCATTTCCTCTCTTTCTCTCTCTAGAACTCATGCTCTAGGGCTTGGAGAAGAAGAAGAAGAAGAGAAGAGGAGGAAGATTTGGAGGCCTTGGAGGTTCTAGGAGCTCTCCAACAAGGAGAATCTTGGTGGAGCTTGGACTAGAGGTAAGTTTTGTAAGGTTTTCCTCTAGGGTTTGGATTTTGGTTAAGAGATTTGGAGCTTTGTGCTCCTTAGAGGTCTTAGAAGCTCTTTTGAGCCATGAATACCATGGAACCCATGAGAGCTCAAGGTGCTCTCATGGTGAATCCTTGGAAGTGATGTTTGGAGCCCTAGGGTTGGTACCAAAGGTCTAGAAACCTTGTTAGGATGCTTCTTAGATGATCCTATGCTATTCTTTGCTTAGGGTTGGGATCGATTCATGGGAAAACCCTAAATGGCAATATTAGGGCTTGCATTTGGGGCTTTTGCCCTAGGATTGTTCGGGGATAAATTGACCCCGTAGAAACCTAATTGGGGGTGCCCTAAACACGTTGGACAACTTCGTTAACATTTCGAAAATGTTAGAGTATAGTTCATGTACAAAAAGACCTAATATGGCACTATTTTGATTATAGGACGCGAATTCGGCTTTCGTAAAGTGCGAGGGCCTTAATATTCTACACCCACACGACCAATAGAGGTGGGGGGTGCACGCCGGAATCGTTGGATTCCCTTCTATGTCTGTTTTCTCTATTCTTGAGCATATATGATATATATATATATACCCATTCATGCATAGTAGGGTAGCTACATGTGGAACTTGGTTTGACTTCATTTATATGCTTCTAACGTAGTTGAACATAGAGAATGATAGAACCAAAATGGACATGTGTGATTGGACCCTCAAGTTGTGTGAATGTAAGAATGGACTTGGACATTAGAAAACAAGGGTGTCATTGACATAGAAACAAGAATTGCATTGAGAGATGAACCGTTGAATATAGTTTAACCCATAATGACATGGTCGAAGATAAAGCCTTGAGAGTGGCAAGAATAAATAGGTAGAGACCTATCGTGATATTGGCATTGTGACTAGTGGCTATGAGTCCTCAAGTTGAGGATTAGATCGATACTCACATTTCGTCTTGGCTTGAGGGAGGTCGCTCCCCCTCGAGCGGTGCGCTCCGGAGTTGGTCACCACTGGGCGTGGTAAAGTCCCACCAGTTGACGGTCCCTAGGGAGGTTCGAGTCCCCCGTTATTAAGGGATTTTGGGTTGTGAGTTATTGGGGTTAACAGAGTTAACCGGTAAGATTGGGTAAGAGCCAAAGCTTGATTATGATTGAAGCATGCATGCATTTCCATTATCGCATTGAAATTGTATATCTACTGACTTCTTTCTTGCAGGCATAGTATTAGTTGCATTAGTAATGGTTACTTTTCTTCCTTTGAAATACTTATGCCTGGATAGACCTAGTGGGTAAGTCGGCGAGGTCGGATGCCGAGCCCACTGGAAACTTCGTTGTAGTTCTCACACCACTAACTTTACAGGTCCTAGTACAAGCTGGGCGGCGGAGGACCGAGGCAAGGGTTTGGCGCCGTAGGTAGCGGCCACCGGGGACTTTATGTATTTTGTAGTCATTCCCTTTTGTTATACATGTATCAACTTTACTTTGTTGATTTAGGAATGAAAAGTGTAAACAATCATGTATTTGGTGGATGACTAAATGTAAAAGATATATTGGGTTGAATGGAATGTAATAGCTTTGTTTACTTGAATTTGGTTTAAATGAAATCAAATATCATGTGTGATTTATATTTAGCTTAGAGCTTTCGCTTCCGTTGTTGCTTGCCCTCGTGCGAGCCTTCTATTATATATGCAATTCTCTTGTTGATTGCTTAATTATACGTGTTGTTAGAGCCTTGGGCGGACAGGGGAGGCTCTGTCCGTTCGGCGTCTGTCGACGTGACCCGAACCCGACCAAATTGGCGGGGATTGGGGCGTGACACAAAGTGGTAAATAACTTGCCAAGAGTTTTCTTAGTTGTTCCATTAGCTAGCTCTCTTTTGGAAACACACTTGATTCACTATAACAACTTTACAAAAATTACAAAAAGTAATACAATTATCAAAACGAAAAATATCCTCATCTCAACTCGCATTTCCTCTATCTCATTTCGTAGTGAACAACCAATTTTATTATTTGACGATTCGATAGTCTGCGTCCCATTAGGTGAGCTTCCAAAGGAGGTCAATTTAGAAGTGTCTGTTTCTGAACTATTGTGCTCCATGTCACACCACTTAAAGAATGAAAAAAAATATTGTTGTAGCTTCCATCTGTTCGCTTAATATACTTGGGGCAGCCATAGAAGCGTCGACCTTGATTTGCATGTGTATGAGAGGTTCTAATTTTAGCTAGCTTTCCACAGTAACATATAACTACAGACGATTCAGTATTCCCAGTAATCTTTCTCCCCATTATAGAGATAATCTGCGAATAAATTGATCAAAAGAGTTTCAATAGAATATAAAAAAAGTATACCTTCTACTTCTACTATTTTATACCATCTAAAGCCAAAATAAATTAACAATGAATAAGACATTGTATTATATTCATATTAGAAATTTAATAACATCTAATCTACAAGGCATAATGTCATAAGGCTGTAATTTTAGATTGCAAAATCAACAATCATACAAGGAATAAATGACAATACTGACCATAGGGAACAAAAAAATTCGTACAAGCAGTTTTTGATTGCAGAATCAACAATCATACAAGTAAGGTTCTGCTTGCAAAAGGAGATAGAAAGAGAGAGAGAGGAAAACTGCAGGTAGTAGATTTGAAGCAACTGCAATTTGTAGAATTAAAAAAAGAAAAAAAAAAAAAAGAGGAACTACTCACACTATTAATGTCATCACTATTAATGTCATCACTATTAAGCTTATGGCTAAGCTAAGCATACTACAGTATCATATCTAACCTTTGAATGAGAAAAAGTGATCCTAAAATACAGAGAAATTGGCTTGCTAATACTACTAATCCGGAGTTATTGAAGCCATCAAACTTGACATCACACCTCTATAGCAGCGCCTCAGCACGATATCGACCTTATGCCTCTGCACAGTAAAAACTCGACACCATAGCACCATAAAGCTCAACATCACACCCCTCATGTCTCTGTACTGAAAAACACGACATCACACTCCTCGGTAGCATGATTTCGATGCATAAAATAGATACCACAAAATAGCCTCGGTAGCATGATTTCGACGCATAAAATAGACACCACAAAGTAGAACATCATTTGGGATGCAAAGTCGCAAAATCAAGTCATATCTGAAGGCTTCAAAGTTTTGTACTCAAAAAACGGATCCATCCTTCCACCATCTCAATAGCAGCACTCCATATAAGGCCAAATTACTAATAATAATAAGAACAACAATAATAATTAATTTCCTTTCTTTTTGCCCCAGATAATGGTGCAAAAGTTTCTATACATCTATCTGAAGATGTGATACTCATTAAAGGACATTATAAAAACTATAATCCAGCGGAGAGCAGAGATAGAAAGTACTAACTAAATAAAATGCATCCAGCCCCTCCTATTAATTTCTTCTGTAGATTGCTCCCTATAAAAATAGATAGAAAATCTCTATTTTTTGCAAAAAAAATAAATAAATAAACGTTATATAATTACAAGAACCCATACGATAGAAAATATCTATTTTTTTGCAAAAAAAAAGAAGAAGAAATCCCCCAGATCTTGAACCTATTTTTTTGCGGAAAAAAAAGAAGAAATCTGTCACGCCCCGAGACCCGCCTATTTGGTCAGATTCGAGCTCGCCAACAGACCGCCGAACGGACAGGGTTTCCCCTGTACCACGGACAGAGTTTCCCCTTTACGTCTAAGGCGTCACAATCCATACAATGCGCGTGGTTCGAACCAGGAACATCATTCAAACAAAGATTGCACAAGGAATGTATCGAAAACATAAATACAACTATACTATTACAAGCATTCATCCCAGTTTTACATTTTGATTCTTACTTCCAAATACAATCACGTTATTACAACTTTGTTTCATTCTTTTCTATACCCTAGCTAAGCCGACTTGGGGTACTGCTATCTCTGGTCTCAGTGGTAGGGCGCTATCTACGGAGTTATGCTCTTTCCTCGCGCCGCCGCGCCGCTCGCGTGTGAACCTGAAATCCCCCGAAACAACGTGGGGTGAGAACTATACTCATAGTTCCCAGTGAGTACAGCCACCCAAGGGAAGAGTTCGACTCACCAGGTCCAAAGGAGGCACTGTAAACATGTTAATCCAACAGATATCCACAGATATTTATGCAAGTATTAAATACATGCGCATGCCTTACAAATGCAACTATGCAAATCATGCAACTCATGCAAGTAGATTAATTAATTCTACTCTCTATCACTTGCCATTCTTTATTCTTTGCCATTCTTTGCTATTTGCTATTCTTTATTACTAGTCGTTCTTTATTCTTGACATTCTTTATTCTCGACATTCTTTATTCTTGACATTCTTTATTCTCGACATTCTTTATTCTTTTCTAAGGTTACATTTACCTTAGCCAACTATGCCACTCGACTCGGTCTTGAGTCAATCATCTGCGGATAATCCGCGCTCTATCAGGCTCGAGGTGAAGGAACTCTCACATACACCTCAGCCTTCAATCCACAAACCACATCGCCCAATGGGTCGCTTAGAGCAGCGCACACCCGTGGTCAGGGATCTCCCGGTGGGAGAGGAACATGCCGCATACACCCGCAACCGAGATCCCCGATAGGGAGAGGAACATGTCACATACACCCTAGCGCTCAATCTCATACCGGGCGAGGAAAACCACACATACCCGTTGAATCACTGTCGGGTTAGGAGAACCACACATACCCGCAGTTATGATTCACTTGCGCTCGGTCACAAGTCTCATTCACTGCACTAGCAGCCGCTGCACTCGCAGCCTTCATTCCTAGGGATTCCGAAATCCACTTCCCTATGCGGTCAACCTTTCTAGGTTCGACTCAGGCACATTCTAGTGGCTACTCTACCACTATAACTCATAGCCTAGGTTCATTAACACTGGGTCCAATGTTCTTTCCCACCTAGGTTGATCTGACTCTAGGTTCAATGCCACTCATCTCATAACCTAGGTTTACTTTACTCTAGATTCAATGCCACTCATGATTCACCTATGTTCAATAACACTAGGTTTCAATGCCACTCATGATACTTGTTATCCTAATTATCCACACTTAGGGTTCTTTACATGCCATACTTTTCAAGTTCTTTATTCTTTCTCGAGTTCATCGACCTCGATTCAACATTCACATCTAGGCATACATATCCTATATTCTTACTCATGCCTATGTCTTTATCATTCAATGGTAGTCAATATATCTCATGCATTCTTTATTAGCATACATCTCATGCATTCACTAGCATCTATCACATGCATTCATTATTAGCATATATCTTATACATTCAATTAGCATTTAGCTTATGCGTTCACTTAGCATAATTAGCATCTCTATCATGCATTCTCACTCACAATTAGCATCTCTATCATGCATTCACATTCATAATTAGCATCTTATGCATTCATTTACTTGGCAATTAACAACCAATATATGCATCAATGACGAATAACACCTCACTTCGACATGGAAGTGAGCTAAACACTTCGGTGGACCACAACCCACCTCGTAACGCTCTCTGATTGCTTGTCGACACTTGCAATCGGGCTCCCGCGGCACACGCTACCCGGTTCGGCTCGAACTCGAAATCGATCACTGAACGCCGGCCAATCCGCAACCTAGGGTTGTCAGGGGCTCATCTCTAACCTTCAATTAGAGAATCATAGGGTTGTATTAGATCAAAACCCTCAAATCCCCAAAACCCCCATTTAAACCCTAGCTTACTCATATACTCCAATTAACCCAAAATTAAATGGAGTAACATGCTAAAAACGCTCTAGAGATCACTAGAACCTTATGCATAAAGGATTTAATCAAATCGCAAACACTTACCAAATTGCGAACGTCGAGTCGAAAGCACGCCGCTCCAATGGGCGCACGAGGACTTGAACCGTCGCTCCCAACGCGTTCCCAAGCTTCTTCTCCACCAAAACCCTAACTTTGGGTAAGAGATCTAGAGAGGGAAAGTGGGAAAGCTAGAGAGAGAGAGGAGCTTCTTTCTCTACCAAGGTGTGTGTATGTGTGTAGCATACTGGGCCTGTGCAAATTGCGAGGTTCGAGTGATTGAATGTGTTCCGAGCTTTTCCACACTTGGTGGAGGGTCGTAGGATGTTTTTTCGACCTAAAAAGTTCGAAAATCTGAGTTCTGGATGAGTCCTGAGAGTTTTCACTCTCGGGGACCGGTCCCTGGCTAGGAGAGACCGGTCCCGCCCCGGAACAGTATTCCGGCAGCCTTGAGGCAACCGGTCCCTGACAGATGAGACCGGTCCCAGGTCGGGGAGACCGGTCCCTCAGTCCGAAAACTGCCTAGTCCGGGCTGCTGCAATATTGAGAATTGAGGGGCCTCTTTGGATTTTGTTACTTTTGATGGCCTATATGGCCATTTCACCCTCTCCCTTATCTCATTTCTCTTTCTCTCATTCTCCCAACACCCTAGTTAGAGAAGGAGAAGAAGGAAGAGAAGAAGAAAAAGGAGAAGAAGAGGAGGAGGATCTAGCTTGAGGACTTGGAGCATTTTCCTTTCCTTCTCTTCCCATCTTGTTGGTGCTTGGAGGCTTGGACTTGGAGCTTGCAAGAGAGGAGATCTTCACTCTTGGAGCTTGGATTGGAGCTTCTAGGGAGGTTAGTTGCTCATTTCTTCCCTCTAGACCATGTTTTGTTGGTTTTTAGGAGTTGAAACCCTAGAATGAGGTTTTAGGGTTGATTTTGGGTATTTTGATTTTAGGGTTTTTGGAGCTCAATTTCTTTGATTAGAACCTTCCTCTAGGTTCCATTGGAAGGGTCCTAACTTTCTTTTGAAGCTTGAAAAGAGATTTTTTCTCTATAGGTGAGATTTTGGCCATTTTGCTTGATAGGTTAATGTTTGAGCTAGTAGTTGTTCGTTTACTTCTTATAGCTCACTTTTTGATGCTTCTAGGGTGCTAGGAGATTAGTGGACATTTTCGTTGGAGAAAACGAAGGGTTGCGTGAAGTTCGGTGGGTTTGACCTAGCCTACAGACTTACCGGGAGGTTGTGGATCGAGCATTGATAGTAGAGGCAGGAGCGGCGGATCTGCTGGAGCGTCGCGAGAGCTTGGAGAAAGGGAAGGGGAAGAGACCCGCGGCTGAGGGTGCGAGTCAGACGCACTCACGGAGGCCGCCGAGGCATCCCAGGAGCAGGAGCCAGTCGCGAGGACGCGGCCAGTCTACTCAGCGAGGAGGACCCGATCGTCATCAGGCTCCCCGCTGCGTGATCTGTGGCGGTCCTCATTACCCGCGGCAGTGTTCACGCAGCCGGGGCATGTGCTTCTTGTGTGGCCAGGAGGGCCACTTCCGGTCGGATTACCCGAGGAGTCCATTGCCAGCGCCATCTGCGGCATCTGCACCAGCATCGCCAGGTCCCAGCCAGGGGACATCTTCTGCGCATCACCAGGCCGGTCGGCCACCTGTCCAGCGGCAGACGGAGGGGTCACGACAGGCNCACGCTGTAGGTGGTGCCCACGACCGCCACACCCTGGGACCCAGAGGGAGCTTCGACGACGGACGACTTCATCCTCCATGAGTTCTACGAAGTAGGCGCGGAGGACGGCGACTCGGTGGAGTCGGACAGCGACGCGGCGGCGGCAAACGACGCGGTTGTTTAGTCACTCTTGGCGTTCGACCCGGGAGTCCAGTGCCTGGAGCGATCTAGGCCTTCATCGCCTCCAGAGCTGGAGGAGCCCCACACGGCGTAGTAGGCGGGGCCGTCTGATCCTCGCACATTAGCCGTAGCAGTGATGTTTTGTATTTTCGCGTTCAATCATTGGGTGCGATAGCGCTGGGGCGAGTTTGTCTATTTTGGGTTTAGTACGCTTTCATTCCTTCACAGGAAGTGACGATTGAGGGCTACAATGCAACAGCCGGCGGTTGCATTGGGAGGCGCTTCAATCTTCGGTATTTGAGGCTAGTTTGAGATTGAAAAATCTCAACAGTATTTGGGTTAGTGTTATGAAAGCGAGTGTTCAGTTAATTTGGGGCGGAGAGTGCTCGGATTAAGGATATCAGGTTGGCCGTATTCCAAGTGATCCAGGTGATTCTGAGTTGGGATCCGAGACTATGGTTTAATTAGACAGTACGGAGCCCTGGCTACCTCCGGGAGGGCCACCGCACGGGTCTGGGCGGTATACGGTTGTGTATATTCCGCAGATATCATTGTCGCCTTCATTTTCGTTCTTTATTTTGTTTATCTTATCATTGTTGATCACTATAGTCTCGCTCATTTTTTAAGATAGTAGATGTGGTTTCACTTCTTTATTTCGATCTGTTATTTTCTTTGGTATTCATCATGTTATTGACAGAGATCATGTTTTTACCACCAGAGATCATGTGACCATTTTGGGAGTTGGAGAGCGTTTTATTTTATTCTGTAGCTCTCCATCTGGTGGATCGTTGAGCAGGAGCTTCCTTCGAGCGAGCTTCGTTGAGGGAAGGGCGCTAGGGACCGGAGTGGGACGCACCTTCCGAGACTTTTTGTAGCTCTTTTTCTCCCGCACTCTTGATATTAAATATCAAGGGTCACCCGTTAATGACTGGAGTCGAGTTACGTGGTGATCCGGGGTTTTCTTTTTACATTCATTGCTGTATATCATTATACGTTATTTATCGCTTGTTATTTTGACAACTTTCTTTCGTACTTACTTTACGATATGATGATACAGAGGTTATTCGTACTACAGTACCACCACATGTAGATGCGATAGTATTTCATTGTATAGGTTACGTATGATTATACGAAGTTGTATCACTTGTTCATTTGGAGTGTTATGGTATACGGTTTTTGTATTCCTCATGCGAGATAGTGCTATTGGGTCATATGATACTACGTTACGTACTTTGGCGGTTCACATGATATATGAGGTAACGATACAGTACTCGTACAGTGGATTAGTTTGATGATTTGGATAGATCATCGCTAATAAGTAAGAGTTGTGGCATAGCTAAAGGTAAAGGTTAGTTCCTGGATGGTTTCCATCAGGTCGAACACGGCGGATTCACGGACACCATCGGGTTGTAGGGAACATTACGTGACCTAGAACGTTTAGCGTTCTAAGCTCACAAACTAGACACACACCTCGGAAAGGTGTCAAAAACCTCCCAGCAACTATCACAAGGCTGGGGATCGTACGTAGGGCTCCTACAACCTCACTCTGAACCGTGGTTTTAAGGTTTTAGCCTTAAAAAGCAGTCGAGAGCCCATCGGACGTCGTCTCGGACATGGCCTTGTTCCAACCGGAACATGGCCATGTTCCAACTACCAACATGGCCATGCCGGTAGCCCGAACATGGCCATGTCTCGGCGTCTGGGGCGCTGGGCTCGGAGCCCAAACGTAAAAGCAGCCGGAACATAGCCATGTTCTCGGGCACATGGCCATGTTCCTCCGTCAAAACGCGTCTTACTTTGACGTCCCCCAAAACACGCAAACATCGGAAAATAATCATTGGCGAGGGCGCCGTCCCCCGCGCCCAGCTCTTCACATGCGGCACCGGCGAACGCACCTCGAGAGGAGGTGGTTGCGGCACTACCTATTCAGAGACCGGCAACAAGGGCAGCATTCCCCGTAATGGCCGAGGGAGCCGAGCGGGATCAGCTTATGGAGCGCCTCAGTGAGTTCAGGAGGTGCAGCCCGAGGACGTTTGATGGCGAGAACGTCGACCACTGGATTATCGAGAAGTGGTTGATGCACATGGAGAAGCTGTTTCGAGACACTTTTGTGGAGGAGCGGGACAGAGTTTGGCTCGCCACTCACTTTCTGGACGGCGAGGCCTACCGTTGGTGGTTGGATATCCAGGACAACCCCAACACCGACTTGGCACCGATTACTTGGACTAGGTTCAAGGAGCTTCTTCTGGGGCACCACTTTCCTACCAGCGTCAAGAAGAAGATGGAGCAGGATTTGCGCAGCTTGCGCCAGGATGAGCGGTCAGTGGCTGAGTACGAGAGGGAGTTCTCCCGGATACTACACTGTGTACCGTTTGTTGTGAGGGACGACGAGGAGAAGGCCCGCATCTTCGAGCGCGGTTTGCGGCCTTCCATCTTCCGGTTGGTGCAATCTTCCAACCTCCAGACTTATCGGGAGGTTGTGGATCGAGCTTTGAAAATGGAGGCAGGAGCATCGCGAGAGCTTGGAGAAAGGGAAGGGCAAGAGGCCCGCGACTGAGGGTGCGAGTCAGACGCACTCACGGAGGCCGCCGAGGCATCCCAGGAGCAGGAGCCAGTCGCGAGGACGTGGCCAGTCTACTCAGCGAGGAGGACCCGATCGTCGCCAGGCCCCCCGTTGCGTGATCTGTTGCGGTCCTCACTACCCGCGGCAGTGTTCACGGAGCCGGGGCAGGTGCTTCTTGTGTGGCCAGGAGGGCCACTTCCAGTCGGACTGCCCGAGGAGTCCATCGCCAGCGCCATCTTCGGCATCTGCACCAGCATCGCCAGGTCCCAGCCAGGGGACATCTTCTGCGCATCACCAGGCCGGACGGCCGCTAGTTCTGCGACAGGCGGAGGGGTCACGACAGGCCCCGAGCGGGCGCATGTACGCGGCCTAGACTGAGGAGGCGGCGGCAGCCGAGAATGTGGTCGCAGGTATCATTTTACTTTATGGTATTCGAGCTAGAGCTTTGTTTGATACCGGTGCATCGCATTCATTCATTGATCGGCTGTTTGCCGAGCTGCATGGCATCCCACTAGTATCCTTATTGCATCCGGGACGAGTTACTGTACCCGATCACTCTTTGGATATTCGAGAGTTTTGCCCCAGTTGCCCTGTTCGGGTTGGAGATTGGATCATGCCCGTGGACTTGTTAGCGTTGCATAAACTCAGAGAGTTTGATGTAGTGTTGGGCATGGACTGGTTGACTAAGTACTACGCCACTATCGATTGCAAAGATCGAACGGTGATTTTTAGAGAGCCAGGGCAGGCGGAGGTTGTGTACCGAGGATGCCAGAGTTCGCTGTTTGCGATAACGATTAGCTCTTCTCGAGCTCGGTAGTTGATTAGTAGAGGCTGCGTAGCTTATTTGGCTACTGTTGTGTTCCGGGATGTGGATGACGCCCCTAGGATTCAGGATATCCCCGTAGTGCGGGAGTTTGGAGATGTGTTCCCAGCGGAGCTTCCAGGCATGCCTCCTGATAGGGAGATTGAGTTTGTGGTAGATCTCGTCCCCTGGACTACCCCAATCTCGAGGGTGCCCTATAGGATGGCACCAGCAGAGTTGAAGGAGCTGAAGGCACAGCTACAGGATCTTCTGGATAAGGGTTTTGTGCGACCGAGTGTGTCACCTTGGGGAGCACCGGTCCTATTTGTGAAGAAGAAGGATGGATCACTTCGTTTGTGTGTACATTATCGTGAACTTAATAAAGTCACGATCAAGAACAAGTATCCGTTACCGAGGATTGATGATCTATTTGATCAGCTCCAGGGGTCTTGTCACGCCCCGGGACCGATACCAGTTTGGCCCGACCCGAGCACGTCAAACAGACGCCGAACGAACAGAGTTTCCCCTATCCGCCCAAGGCTCATCACGTGTACATTTTCATCGATAGAGAAAAGCACTAGCGGAAACATACATAAACGGCTTACACGAGGGTAAGCAATAGCCATTAGTGAAAGAAAGGAAACTAAACATTTACTTGTACTATGATTCGTTTTGGATCATATACATTGCATTCATGTCTTACACTTTGGATTCCTTTTCATTTCATTACATCACTTCATCATTTCCTTCTTACAACACATTTACCTCAAAATAAGCTTACATTCTTTTCTTTATACATTAACATCTTAAATCACCAAATACAAAAGATGATAAAAGGGTATCTACTAGCAAAATGTAACCCAACTCCGGTGGCCTCTGACTACGGTGCGATACCTTTACCGCGGTCGCTCGCCGGCACGCTCGGTCCCGGCTCTGTGGAAATAGTGGGGTGAGAACTACAACAAAGTTCCCAGTGGGTTCGGCCCTAAGAGAGGAGATGGGAGCTGCGGGAAGATGCCTTTGAAGCAACCCTCGGAGAATTTTGGCTCGCGAGGTTGAAAAGATTCTCGGACTGAGCAAATTCCTTACGTGAAGGTGCTTGAGCAACCACGACAGAGCGCGATGGCCACGTTTGGGAAGCTGAGGAGCTGCACTGCGGGAGGCGCTATCCTCATTCTTTTTAGATGGAGACTTAGGACTTGTCTATTTCTGCCGTTTCGCGGATGCGTTTTTAAGGAGGGGTGATGGACGCACTGGACTTTGAACAAATTTCGAGCTTCGACGTGTATTGAGACAGTGTCCCGCTTTTCCAGTTTCTGGTGCGTCGGAACAGTGTGCCGACCTATGGCTTCATCCGAGAATTGTAGTATTATTATGTACGGCGGCTAAGGTCACTTATAAGAGTATAGACTTAGCTACCCCTCGATGCATGGTCTGCACAAGGTACGGTACAGAGCTTTCTGTACCGTACATTTGTGGCAAATTACGACCCGAGCCTCGTTTGCATTTCGTGTAGAAGTGTACTGGTCACTTTTCCGTGTCGCGGTACATCTTTGGCCAGACTATCGAGCATTTTGAAGTCCCAGGGGTTTTTCGCATTTGTGGCATCTCTATTAGTACCCCACCCCCTTAGGCTTTCTCACTGAGCTTGCCACAGCTAGGGATAGAGGTAAGGGAGCTCTCCTTGAGTCTCCTTTGATTTTTTGGATTTGGTGGGAGTTAAAGAGATTAAAGCTTCTCTTTCTTTTGGAGGCATTTCCACATTGTTGTAAGGCTTGGAGCTTGGTTTGGAGCAAAGCTTTTGTAGGAAGAACTTGGGATTTACAGAGTTTAGAGCTTAATTTGAAGCTTCTAATAGGTAACCACTATCTCTTCCTTTAGATTGGATTTTATTGATAGATTCAGAGAAACCTCTATTTTGAGACTTAGGCTTTGTTTGGGCTTTTGAACCTAAGGGCTTATGAGAAGCTTGATTGGTTGGTTTTAGAACCTGTCTCGTGCTTGATTGGAAGGGTCTAGCTCTCTTTGAGCTTAGGAGAAGATTTCTACTCTTGACGTGACTTTTCGGCCCTGTTGCTTCTAGGTTAATGACTTGACTTATTTCTCGTTCGTATGCGATCTGGATGACCCCATTTTTGATGTCCTAGGTGAGATAAGTTTGTAGGAACATCTCCGTTCGGCGAAACGAAAGTTTCGATTTCGTGTGGTTTGAGCACTAGCTTTGAATATAGAAAAATCTCTATTTTGGTGAATAAGTGCCTCGTGCTACAATCTCATGCATTTTTCATATTAAATTATTTATTATATTTTAAAAAGAAGTGCTTAAATGCCTCATGTTTTATGAAATTTTTGACCTCTATGTTAGAAGGTTGCTTGAGAGAGAGTTGGTTGGCATTAGCATTCTATTAGTGAGGTTTTGGTTTCATGTTGAAATAAATAGATCTGACTATTGATCAGCTTTAACACATAGTTAATTGAGACATGAAAGTATGACAATATGCTATATATATAGGCATCAGAATTGAGTATCATGTGAATTAGATAGCTAATGTCATCAAGCGACATGAGCTCAGGACTTTGTGAACCATACTGGATAGGCCATTGAGGGATTTGGAAAAGCATTTGGAACCATTCAAATTGCTAAAGTGTCATAAAGGTGGCAACTGGGCCGTGGCAAATTGAAAACATCACCTTGTGCCTTAACTAGATCTTCCGGGGTGCTAGTGACTTACCATTTTAGAGACATGAGATTGGATACTTGAGACTCTGGACTCACTCCTTGCTTGCCATTTGTGCCATTCTGGCACATGCTTGTGAGGGTGGCTCCCTACAAGCCGCATCCGGAGTTAGCCCTACGCGACTTATGTTCCTGGCGTTGTTGAGTAACCTACGGGGGTCGTGTGGGACACGACACATCCAAGAATAGGGGATGTATGGGCTACCACAGGCACTAGGCGTCACAAGCTGGACTACCCTTGGTAGCGTGCTTAATTGAAATGGAAATCACACGGTGTTTGTTATGAACAATCATCTAACTTAGATAGCGTTTAGTAGTTGGACTATCTCATTTAATGCTTATAGCATAGGGTTAGACATGTTAGTATACTTAACAGTTACTATTTCATCACAGTCCTACTGGTTTCCATGACCGAGAACACTTGATGCATAATTATTTGATTAACCGGGAAAGGTTCAATGACATCTTAGCTATTGCCATTTGACAACTATGTGATTTCGTAGATGTACACACCATGATCATCGCTGTATGACTTGGATTTATAACTTAAGCTCTTTAATTAGGCTTTCATATTGCAGTTTATTATTGCTTATATTTG